>NC_056743.1:362007378-362107378 GCF_019279795.1 Protopterus annectens | reverse complement strand
CATTTCTTTGCATTCAGTTTGAGACAGTGACTAATACACTAGTTGTTAGTCTGCATGAGACCCTCCTGGAGTATACTGACATAATTTGAGGATTGAATCTGGCTTAGACGTGCAATGGTGCAGTTCTTCAAAACCAGAAATGAGGAACATGTGTAGGGGAAAAAAGTATTCTCAATGTTAGAGGTCGGTCAGCAAAAATAAATAAATAAATAAAATACATAAATAAATAATGCCAGTTCTTGATCTTTTCTTAAGTTGCTGTGTTTTTTCTCCATTATTCAACAAAATAGTCTTTAAGATTAGCACAAAACTGTGCATAAACCTTTAACATAAAGACACTAATGATTGCACAGGCAAGAGTCCTACTCCTTTAGGCATGTAGGCTGGAGATTTGTATCTGACCTTTGTGATTCCCACCCCTGTAGGCACGTAGGCTGGAGATTTGTGTCAAACTTGTGGGAGTCCTACCCCTATAGGCTGGAGGTTTGTATCTAACATGTAGGAGTCCTACCCCTGTAGGCATGTAAACTGGAGATTTGTATCTAACTTGTGAAGTCTTTTGTTGAGAACATATATGTAACTGTTGTAGGTATCCCTTCCCTTATGGCACTAAGATACCTGTTAAATGTAGACCACTCCTACACTAGATACATATTAAATGTAGACCGCTCCCTCACTAGATACTCATTAAAAGCAGACCACTCCCACACTAGGTACACTTTAAATATAGACCACTCCCACACTAGATACACATTAAATGTAGACCACTCCCACACTAGATGCACATTAGAATGCATCATCGCACTTACCTTGTCTACACCTCCATTCTTTCATGTACAGTACCTATAGCAATGCTCAGATCCTGGCAGCCAGTTTGTCTTATTCCTCCCAGGTGACCCTGGTGTTACATTTCATTGCAAAGAGTTTTAGGCTGCTTAGGTATTACATTTCATTGCAAAGGGTTTTAGGCTGCTTAGGTAACTGGCCCTTGACAGCTGTTTTTGTACTGTAAAGTTGGCACTAACACAAGTGGAAGTGATGTGCTAGGCCTTTCATCTTCCACAGGTGGTTACTCAGGAGTGCTACCCATTGCCGATGATGTGTCTTAGGGTGCAGAAATGTTTCCTCTAGTGGTAAGCCTTGTTTACCGCTAGTAGTAGCAATTGCCAATTCAGAGACGCCCTAATGCAGTGTTTTACCTTGATGAGCTGTGGTACAGTGCTGGGCTGTCTCTCTGGCTTACTGCAAATGTAAATGAGGTATTCCGGAGAAGAGACATGACAATATGTTCTGTGGTATGCCCAGAAAATGCCTGCAGGAAGTGACTCACACAATCAAGAGATTCATGGAACTGGTTAGCTGTGTAAATAATGATTGCCAGCCACATGTCTGAAAGCTCATGTTCACCTATTGCTTTCAATGGGGGAGTGTGCTAGAGGTGAGTGCTGAGGAGTTTAGTGGACAGGTTGGAGGTGCATGCATGTTTGTATTATTATTTTTATTTTATTTTACATTTGTTAACTGGGAGTGTCTGACTGAGCTGAAAAGGCAAATCAAAGGTATATATCCTGGTGTTAGTATATATAGTTGTGGTGGGTGTGGGGGGACGTAGCCCCCCATCTAGTTTGGTTTTACCAAATAATGTAAAACAAAACCAGACAACAGAAAACCAAATTAAGTGGGAGGCTATGCACCCCTAACTATATATACTAACACCAGGATCGCACTACAGTGGGGAAAAGGACATATACATTTGCCTTGCCTTAGAGTACTACTTGTCAGTGAAATGAGTTTTAGGTGAAATTAACTTTAGGTGATTTGGTCTCAGTGAAGTGGGTTTCAGTGAAGTGATATAAATCCGTGTGTGAGTGTGTGAGTGTGTGAGTGTGTGCGTGTGTGCGCTCACGTGAGTGTGTGTGCATGCATGATTGGATGCATATGGGGTGAATGAATAGGGCGTATGTGCCTACATGATTATGATATGGGGCCCACTGGTAGTGATTTCTACAGAAGATGCCTGTTAGCAATTGTAGCAATCATCAGGTAAGACAAAGATGTGCAAATTAGTTGAAAATAAGGTCTTTCCTAAGTGCAATGAATGCATCTCTGAATCACTGGTATCCACTATTTTTTCACAGCCTTACCACTCATGGCTGGTCAGTTTCTGTGTGTGTACTGGTGATAGCTAGAATGCTAAGAGAGGCCCCTGAATTTACATTTATGTCCCCATGCCATGACTCCTCAGTGCCCAGTAAAGTACAAGTTTTACAAAACCTCTAGTTCTGCATCAGGTATTGTGCTTTCTTTGTCTGATGAGCAGGAGTACAAGGTTCTGGTTAGTATTTCATCTTTCAGACCACTCTATTCGATGCCTAGATCCATCTCTGCAAACAGGTCAGTACTGAATGTCTTACAAATTTCTGATTTTGCAGCTCGGCTCCTTTAATTCAGGTTAAAAGATATCAGGATAATTTTGATGGACCACTCTGCGAGGGAAAGGGAGATTAAGGTACTGACCGCACACATAATTCCATTTGGATCAGGGCATTCCAGTTATGCCACAACAGTAGTACTTTGTAAACTGGGAACCATGTGTACAGTGGCCCGTGGACTAGTAATCCATACGTATTTCTGAAAGCAACTTGTACCATTATAAATCTGAAAACTTATTTTTTCATGCCAAGATTTTTAGTGAGTTTGAAAAAAGTTTAATTGCAGATGCCACATACTATCTGCTGTGTTAGTATGAAAAATGACAGAAACACTGAGGAAAGTGTAGACAAGCACAGACTCCACGTTAGTTCTCTGTTTTTCCAATGATAATGCTAAGGTCATTTTTACAACATCAAGTATAACATTTCCTTTCCCTGTGGATCCAGAGGTCTGCAGAATGACGGAGTCATGACTATGTCTTGTACTGTCAGATATATTGGGAGACACAGTATGCTAAATATTTCTTCGAGGCATTTTAATACTCACCAGACATTTTGAACTAAAACTTGACCTGAAGATTTGCTAGGAGCTATGCGGACAGCACAGAGCACAGATGGCCCCTTTTCCGGTACAGAGACTGCTGGTGAAGATAAATAACTTTTTATTCACCAGGAACAGTAGAGGCTTTATGTTCTTAATAAGCTGACCCTTAAGCAGTGACTGAAGGACCAAAGACATCCTTCCAGTTGTTGGCATTAACTGTTGTGGGGCTTTAAAATGCAGTGTATTGAGAAAATGTATGAATGCTACATTTGTCCAGTACTGGATTTCACAAATTCATTATTTTCAGAATTCTTCTGTGCTACACTTCCAGGTCATAAAAGTACAGCTGAACCTTTTCTACAGCTTTGCAATATTTCTTGAGACTGAACTCAACATTCAGAGTTGAGTGGCCTAGTGGGGTAATGCACTAATGTTATTGAAGATATGTAGAAAAATGCATACTGCTCTTGTTTTATGTAATACTGTTTGTCCTAAAATGAGAAAGTGATCATCTTTGTATGTGAGGAATGAATTTCAATGCCTTGAGCTTCTTTACTGAAAGGTGCTTTAAATCCCTTGGATCAGAGTTACTATTGATCCAGGCTTCAGAGGATACGCATTAATTCAGTCTTATCTCCCGGCACCATGCTTAAATGACACAGGATCTGCAAAAGGAAGCAAATGCTAAGATGTGATGTGTACATTATCAAGGCAAGATACAGTCCCTTCTGTAACACACTGAAACAAGGTTAGAAATGGTTTGTGTACAATGAAATGTGTTGATTCTTAGAAATGTGGTGGTTATAACAAGATAACAAGGATCCCTGCTGATGTATGGTATCATGGAATTAATCGAAATAGGACATCTTCCAAAGTTTACAGGAGCAAAGACAAGTGGATTATGGAATTATAGCATTATTCAACTTCATGTGAATTAACATTCATCATATAATTGCAAAGTAGTAACTGAAACATGTCACAGTATTAACAGATCAGAGCAAACTGTTGGAGTCTAAAGCAATTTTTATATTTTCAGTACCGGCCACCAAATGTGATCTGCAAGCATTTCCACGTATCTGAAGTTATGTTCCTGAAAAATCAATCTAGAAAATCTGATTTTTTTTTTTTCAGAAAGCTGTTCTCTTTGTGGTATTTAAAATAAACTGTTCTGCAGCCAGAAAGTGGTCTGGGGCATCAGTTACAACTGGCAGTGGAGACAGTAGTTTATTTACAGCAGATAATGGCATGCTTTCTCTGAACAAGAATCCATGTTTAAACAAGGAATTCCTATCATACTGAGACTTCTCCTTTCAAGTCTCAAACCAGTCATTAACAAAAGTAATTCTGCAAAGCTGCTTAGAGTTCAGTTAAAATAATTCAAAATGAGAAGGAGAGAAACACAGCAGGATGTATAAAGAGAGAAACAACAAGGAGGTGATTTGTATTAAAAGAGAAGAATGCAGACAGGTTAAAGGTCATGTAAATGGGTTCATGCTCACATATTTCCAGAAACTGCAAGCACCTTTTTGACCTTTAGCTGATAATTATACCATATCATGGGAGCAAACAGCTGCAGCTTCTTCTGCAAGCCTTACTATATGAAGCACAACCAAGTGGGCAGCTCAAACAGCCGGATAACTGAGACAGGTGAAGTCACAAAGTCAAAACCCTAGAAATATAAGAAATAAATCAGTTCAGAGGAAACTATTGCATTTTTCTTAAATATTATATTGTCTGTTACCCCATGGGTTAAGGATCCATACATTGCCTCTAATTCTACTTACATAAGTTTTTTTTTTTTATTTTTGGCTCATATTCCCTGCCAGGTATTAGACCCGCTCTTGATCTACTGTTAAGTACTTGAGATTAATTCCCCAGAATCCTCTAGATAAGTTTCACCCCCCCTGTGCTATATAGTGCCCACTCCCCTCTTTTCCCCACTGGGAGAGACACATGGAGCCAAGATCCTTCATTTCTCTCGCCCTTACCTGGCTTATTTGGAGCTAGGGGCAGCTAATCAAACTCCCATTGCCTGAGTCATAGTCACAGTTCTATCCCTCTGTGGTACAGATACAGGCACTGACAAGGCATTTTACATCCCCGACACCTGGGTAACAGTCAGGGATCCATCCCTCGGTGGTACAGAGATAGGCACTGACATGGCATTTTACATCCCAGCCTCCTGGGTCACAGTCAGGGATCCGTCCCTATGTTGTACAGAGACAGACACTGACATGACATTTTACATCCCTCACACCTGGGTCACAGTCAGGGATCCATCCCTATGTTGTAGAGAAACAGGCAGCGACATGGCATTTTGTATCCCAGCCTCCTGGGTCACAGTCAAGGCTCTATCCCTCTGTGGTACAGACACAGGCACTGACATGGCATTTTACATCCCCGACACCTGGGTCACAGTCAGGGATCTGTCCCTATGTTGTACAGAGACAGACACTGACATGATATTTTACATCCCTGACACCTGGGTCACAGTCAGGGATCCATCCCTATGTTGTAGAGAAACAGGCAGCGACATGGCATTTTGTATCCCAGCCTCCTGGGTCACAGTCAAGGCTCTATCCCTCTGTGGTACAGACACAGGCACTGACATGGCATTTTACATCCCCGACACCTGGGTCACAGTCAGGGATCCGTCCCTATGTTGTACAGAGACAGACACTGACATGATATTTTACATCCCTGACACCTGGGTCACAGTCAGGGATCCATCCCTATGTTGTAGAGAAACAGGCAGCGACATGGCATTTTGTATCCCAGCCTCCTGGGTCACAGTCAAGGCTCTATCCCTCTGTGGTACAGACACAGGCACTGACATGGCATTTTACATCCCCGACACCTGGGTCACAGTCAGGGATCTGTCCCTATGTTGTACAGAGACAGGCACTGACATGGCATTTTGTATCCCAGCCTCCTGGGTCACAGTCTGGGCTCCATCCCTCTATTGTACAGATACAGGCACTGACATGGCATTTTACATTCCCAGCACCTGGGTCACAGTCAACGCTCAATCCAGCTGTGGTACAGAGACAGGCACTGACATGTCATTTTGTATCACAGCCTTCTGGGTCACAGTCAGGGCTCCATCCCTGTGTGGTACATAAACAGGCACTGACATGGCATTTTACATCCCAGCCTTTTGGGTCACAGTTAGGGCTCTATCCCTCTGTGGTACAAAGACAGGCACTCACATGGCATTTTACATCCCAGCCTCCTGGGTCACAGTCAGGGATCCATCCCACTGTTGTACAGAGACAGGCACTGACATGGCATTTTGTATCCCAGCCTCCTGGGTCATAGTCAAGGCTCCATCCCTCTGTTGTACAGATACAGGCACTGACATGGCATTTTACGTCCGCAACTCCTGGGTCACAGTCAGGGATCTGTCCCTCTGTGGTACAGAGACAGGCAGCGACATGGCATTTTGTATCCCAGCCTCCTGGGTCACAGTCAAGGCTCTATCCCTCTGTGGTACAGACACAGGTTCTGACATGGCATTTTACATCCCAGCCTCCTGGGTCACAGTCAGGGATCCGTCCCTATGTTGTACAGAGACAGACACTGACATGATATTTTACATCCCTGACACCTGGGTCACAGTCAGGGATCCATCCCTATGTTGTACAGAAACAGGCAGCGACATGGCATTTTGTATCCCAGCCTCCTGCGTGACAGTCAAGGCTCCATCTAACTGTGGTACAGAGGCTGTCACTGACGTGGCATTTTGTATCCCATCCACCTGGGTGACAGTCAGGGCTCTATCCCTGTGTGGTACAGAGACGTGCACTGACATGGCATTTTGTATCCCAGCCTCCTGGGTCACAGTCAGGGCATCCCTATGTGGTACAGAGACAGGCACTGACATGGCATTTTGTATCCCAGCCTCTGGGTCACACTCAGGGCTCTATCCCTCTGTGGTACAGAGACAGGCACTGACATGGCATTTTGTATACCAGCCTCCTGGATCACAGTCAGGGATCCATCCCTCTGTGGTACAGAGACAGGCACTGACATAGCATTTTGTATCCGAGCCTCCTGTGTCACAGTCAGGGATCCATCCCTCTGTGGTACAGAGACAGGCACTGACACGGCATTTTACATCCCAGCCTCCTGGGTGACAGTGAGGGATCCATCTGTATGTTGTACAGAGACAGGCACTGACATTGAATTTTTGTATTCTAGCCTCTTGGGTGACAGTCAGGGATCCATCCCTCTGTGGTACAGAGACAGGCACTGGCATGGCATTTTATATCCCAGCCTTTTGGGTAGCAGTTAGGGCTCCATCTCTCTGTGGTACAGAGACAGGCACTGACATGGCATTTTGTATCCCAGCCACCTGGGTCACAGTCAGGGCTCCATCCCTGTGTGGTACAGAGACAGGCACTGACATGACATTTTGTATCCCAGCCTCCTGGGTAAAAGTCAGGGTTTCATCTCTCTATGGTACAAAGGCAGGCACGGACATGGCATTTTACATCCCAGCCTCCTGGGTCACAGTCAGGGCTCCATCCCTGTGTGGTACAGAGAGGCACTGACATGGCATTTTGTATCCCAGCCACCTTGGTCACAGTCAGGGTTCTATCCCTCTGTTGTACACAAACAGGCATTAACATGGCATTTTGCTGACATACATCTGGTGAACTTATCATTCAAAAGTTGTGGAATAAAGACAATATAGTTTGTGTTCACTTTTGTGGAATCAGGTCTTCTGTGCTTGGAAAGAGTTATCCTCATTCCTATGTATTTTTTATTATGAGCATATCATTTTTCTCATGTGATGTGACCCTTTTGTTGTGTTGATATGCTGTCCACGATCTGCACTCCTGCCCCAGGCACTAATTATTGCCTACTTTCACCTAGGTGCTCTTCTGTGTTAAAGCATTTGGAGTATGTGTGTAGTGGGGCATCACTTCCTGGAGTTTTGAAGTACTCTCATGTGTATAAAATCACTTTACCTTGCATTACTACATCTATCTACATTTGTTTGGGTTGGGGGATTGCAGCTATGTGGACTGTCCTGATATAAGATGCTTTTAATAGAAAAGAAAACTACTTGAAAGACTGATAGTCATACCAATTATCTGTCAAGAATTTTGCAGAATATCCAGATGTTTGCCTCATATTTTTATCTGTCTTATTAAATTTGTGTTTTTTTTTTTTTTTTTTTTATCAAATCATTGAGGACTGCAATCACTAAATGATAATAAACATTTGAGTTTCAGCCGTCATATCCTCATATATCAATGCATGCTAATGCAAAACCTGTTATTCGACCAAATGTCTAATTTGACAAGAGCAATATTTAAAATCTGTTGCTGATTTGGGGTGTTTTTCCCCCCATTATTTTTGAGTTTGCCCAGAATTTCTGCACAAAGAACTATGATAGTAACTACTGTCCAACAGCTCAGAATGGCATCCCCTTCATACAGCTGATGCTGACAAACATAGGCTGAAATGTCTGCAGTCATGGTCTCTCGACTGACACACATCAGAGTAGGTTCAAGGCTCAGGTACAGTGGTGGTGTGGTTGAAAATAGACCCTTCTCATGCAGTCCACTTTCCTAAATGAATAATATAAAACTCTGCCGTGGAACTTCTTAAGCTCCAGTGAGCTATTTCACAGTCATCATAAAGGTCCAGTACCTTGAAGTTTGTATGTCTGGCCCATCAGATGCCACTTACCTCTAACATGTTACTCAAGCACAAACACAGAGGCCCTCTGGCTTTGCAATGTGATTGTTTCTGGCCATCAGCAAGAGTCCAGTACTCCACAGTGTCCTTCTCATGGACCATTAGAAAGGCTCAGCGATGAGTATGGTCTTGCTACAGGCATAATAGAAAGTTCCAGCAGCGTGTTTCTGTCAGGTGACTAAAAGTTAGAGTACCAAGCACTATACTCTTCTATAGCCATCAGAAATGCCCAATACCTTCTAGTTTTGAGCTGAATGAATAAGAAATATACTTATTGTTTTTTAAAAATTGATTTATTTTATTTATTTAAGGTAAGTACACTGGATTCAAGGGTCCTTTTAAGTATGCAACATCTTTACAAAAAAACTAAAAAGCTATGTATACTTTATACATTGTAGTGTAACAGTACAACCACATTGCCAACAAGTTGCACAGAAAACTTAATTTGATTTTAATGTTATTAAATTAGCTAAGGCCAACATTTTAATCTGAGGAGGCTAACACAACTAATCTGGAGTATAATAAAAACTTGTATAAAATAAAAAAATATATAAAATGGCCAACACAACGCAAGGTTGCTAAACTTTATTAATACTTACACTTGCTTCTTGGCTTAGCTTTTTGGAGAGTGAAACTATTCACAAAACAAAAGCCTTACTAAAAAACAGTCAGAACAATAAATCTATTTTTCTGTAAAATACTCCCAATTTATTTCTCTTCTCAAACCATTTGATTTAAAGGTATTGTCCTTCACAAGAATTACACATTATTTGTGAAACAGTTGTACTTCTGCACTAGTCTCTTGTTTTACATAAGCATTTGTTTGAAAGCTGTTTTCAATCAGCTAAATTGCTATGAAGAACTGATGACAAAGATTGGGGGTTGCTTCCCCTAGTGCTGTTTTCCATTGCTGGAATAGATTTTCACAGAACTGCCAGAAGACACACTGTGATTATGCATGTGTTCTGAATGTTTATGGAAGGTGCTCAGATGTTTGTAAGTGAGAATATGATAAGAGAAGGAATTATTTTATTTGTATACAACTGCTAAGACTTTCCTGAATAATGAGTGTAAAGTCTTACTGAAGAAGGTCATGTAGCACTGGTTCTCTAGGAACATGCATGAGCTCCTGAATTGCAGGAGTGAGGGATGCAGTCCTCAATGATTTGTCAGAAAACCACACATTTTGAGAAGAAGTGTGAATATGTGATCCAAAATAAGCACCAGTTGACTTTCAGTTTGTTTTGCACCACACTCACAGTTTTCACAAGTATTCAAACTTATTTCACACAAATAAACACAAGTCCCACAAAAATCAGACAGCTGAAAATAAGCAAACAAGTCGCTAAATTACTTGCATCCACAGACAGCCTCACTCCAACGCATCTGATTTTGATAAAAATACCTTTCAATTCAACCTCTTAACAGAAGAATAAGGAACAAGACAAAATAATAATAATAATAAAAATAATAAGGGGCAAAGATCCAAAATCATGGATTAATTTTAATTATGCAATGAAGGGTCATTGCTGTTCAAAAATGAGCACGCTGATTGGACAGACCAACCAGCATAACATACCCACTGTAACACGAGCATATAAGAATAGAAAATAGTCCAGCAGTTGCACTACCATTGAAGTACTCTGCTGTGTGGCTAGACTTTCTTCTATTTGTATGTGCTACAGAGGCACACCTATCAACTATACAGATTTTTGCCTCATATCTTTGGACTATTCCTCATAAACTCTATTGTTTTCTGACAATTCACTGAAGAGTGAAGTCAATAATGACATGCATTGGAGTTTCAGACTTCATACAATGCATATTAACACAAACCCTGTTATTCCAGCAGCTTTCTAAGTTTATAACAACAAAATTTACAATATGTCCCTCAGACAATGCGTGCTAACACAAATCTTGTTATTCCAGCAATGTTCAATGTTTATAGGAACATTTATACAGTATGTCCTTCAGACAATGCACACTAACACAAATCTTGTTATTCCAGCAATATTCTTTGTTTTTAAGATATTTATACAGTATGTCCAAAACCAACAGAAAAGGGGAAATACAACTCCAGACCAGCAACAAATAAACAAAAAGGTGTTGCTAGAAAACCAAAAAGGGGAAATACAACTCCAGACCAGCAACAAATAAACAAAAGGTGTTGCTAGAAAACACACTCCACAAACCATGATAAATTAGCTCTTTATTCCAGGAAACACTCAGGACCACACAAAAATATTAACGCTGATGATTTCAAATACGTTTTAGTCCACCAAGACTTCATCAGTAACAGCATTCACATAATGCAAGTCCTTAAATACACCAAAGTTTTAAAAATCACCCAACAGAAACTTGATATCTATTAATAACCGCCTAAGAAATAAATAAACAGAAGCACCTTATTCTAAACATCCTCAATACACTTAATACAATACTAAGAATATGTTAAAAAATATTAAAAACCCAAACTTTAAAATACTCAACATTAAAAAATCACTTTATACATATTATAAAAAAAAAAATATATATATATATATATGTGTATGTGTGTGTTCTTGTATATATTAAATATTTTATTTATTTATTTATTTTACATTTGTTGACCGGGCTAACTGGATATATGTCCATTTTCAGTTGAGGTCCGGGGAGAAAAGCTTCAAGACAAATACAGAGAAATAATGTTTAAGGTTACAATAAAGTTAACATTGAAGAATACTAAAATACATTTTACAACACATTGGTTAAAACTATTTACAAAATATAGAACACGATTTAAACGTATAAAATCAAATAAAATTATTTAATTCAACATTTTCAATGCATTGCTACCCTCTAGTGGTTAGAACTGGAAATAAAAGTTTTAAAAAAGTTTAAGAAGGTTTTAGAGTTTAGCTGCCCTTAACTACAATAATGGTGCCAGGGAAATACTCTCATTCAAGCCAGGATACCTCCCAGCATCCAACAAAATCTGCAATTATAATTCTCAATATTCCAAACGGGTTCCCAAGAGCCCCCCTGGCATCAATAGGAATAACTTCCAACACAAAGAATAAAACGTTTGCTTGGGCACAATCTTGTGAATGTTTGCATAAGACATTCTTGTCATTACTTCTACCTATATCATAAAAATGCTCATACATGCGCCTTTTCAGACATTTTTCTGTCTTCCCTATATAAAAGGCACTACAAACTTCACATATTACTAAATAAACTAAACCACTAGTATTACAGTTACTATAATAAATGCTTTTAATAATCCTATTCCTAGCATTAATATACACTTGATCAACATTAGCTATATGCTTACACTGGGAGCATGCCTCACATTTATAGGTACCGAATCTCTTAACCCTAGATGTAGTACTCCTCATCTCAAATAATTCCTTCAAGTTGGTACCCTTTTTAAAAATAATGTTTAAAGGTTTGTTTTCCACCCCCTTAAGGTCAGTGAAAGACCTAAATCTATTCCACTCTCTTCTGACCACATCAACCACCATATTTGAGTCACTGTTGTATTCCATTGTGAATGCCCTACTAAATCTACTATCATTTTTTTCACCAGTGAGTAAATTCATCGCCTTTACCTAAAATGGACATAAATCTTGTCCTCCAAGGATCTTTAACATACCTAGTGGTGTCCTCTATTAATTTAACCGGGTATCTCCTCTCCTAAGAAAAATTTTTCTAGGAAGACACATTCTTCCTCAAAATCTTCATCTAATGAGGTAAGCCTACTAGCTCTTACCAATTGCCCCTTAAAAATACTTTTTTTCTGTACATATGGGTGGGCACTCTCAAAGTGAAGAAACGAGATACAGATGTTTTCTTTTCTCCATTGTTTCTATTGAACATATGCATGTGCAGTCCATCACAAATACTGAAAGACAATGACACTGCTATACAAGGACAGTACAAACACTGAAAGACTATAACACTGCTATACAAGGACAGTGCAAACACTGAAAGACTATGACACTGCTATACAAGGACAGTACAAACACTGAAAGACTATGACACTGCTATACAAGGACAGTACAAACACTGAAAGACTATGACACTGCTATACAAGGACAGTACAAACACTGATAGACTATGACACTGCTATACAAGGACAATACAAACACTGAAAGACTATGACACTGCTACACAAGGACAGTACAAACACTGAAATACTATGACACTGCTATACATGGACAGTACAAACACGAAGACTATGACACTACTATACAATGACAGTACAAACACTGAAAGACAATGACACTGCTATACAAGGAAAGTACAAACACTGAAAGACTATGACATTGCTATACAAGGACAGTACAAACACTGAAAGACTATGACACTGCTATACAAGGGCAGTACAAACACTGAAAGACTATGACACTGCTATACAAGGACAATTCAAACACTGAAAGACTATGACACTGCTATACAAGGACAGTACAAACACTGAAAGACTATGACACTGCTATACAAGGATAGGTATTTAAGAAGGGCAAGCAATTTCTTCCTTAAATGTTATCATTGTATAACAGCACTAACCAACTCATGGGTTTAGGTATATGAAGATTTACCCATGAATAGGTTTGTTAAATCACTTGGGCTTCACCTTCTCTAATGCCAGTTCATACTGTAACTATACAGCTCATAAGTCTTTACATAAATCTGAAGCAACATGAAAAGGCAATGACCTATGACAGTTGTAGATTTCAAAACCTGATCAAACTGTTATTGCAGATCTGGAGTAAATGTCTACGTAGCTTAGTACAGATTTTCTTTAAGTGTCTGAGTAAAGCCCAGCAAACATTTCACTGTTAGTTTCATTCCTAAGCATTCAACACTTGATGTAAGAGACTACCATTACCATTAAAACATAATACAGAGGTGTTATCACAACATAAAGGCTATATTCATGTGAAGATTTCAGAGGTACCATTGCCATTAAAACATAATACAGAGGTGTTATCACAACATAAAGGCTATATTCATGTGAAGATTTCAGAGGTACCATTGCCATTAAAACATAATACAGAGGTGTTATCACAACATAAAGGCTATATTCATGTGAAGATTTCAGAGGTACCATTGCCATTAAAACATAATACAGAGGTGTTATCACAACATAAAGGCTATATTCATGTGAAGATTTCAGAGGTACCATTGCCATTAAAACATAATACAGAGGTGTTATCACAACATAAAGGCTATATTCATGTGAAGATTTCAGAGGTACCATTGCCATTAAAACATAATACAGAGGTGTTATCACAACATAAAGGCTATATTCATGTGAAGATTTCAGAGGTACCATTGCCATTAAAACATAATACAGAGGTGTTATCACAACATAAAGGCTATATTCATGTGAAGATTTCAGAGGTACCATTGCCATTAAAACATAATACAGAGGTGTTATCACAACATAAAGGCTATATTCATGTGAAGATTTCAGAGGTACCATTGCCATTAAAACATAATACAGAGGTGTTATCACAACATAAAGGCTATATTCATGTGAAGATTTCAGAGGTACCATTGCCATTAAAACATAATACAGAGGTGTTATCACAACATAAAGGCTATATTCATGTGAAGATTTCAGAGGTACCATTGCCATTAAAACATAATACAGAGGTGTTATCACAACATAAAGGCTATATTCATGTGAAGATTTCAGAGGTACCATTGCCATTAAAACATAATACAGAGGTGTTATCACAACATAAAGGCTATATTCATGTGAAGATTTCAGAGGTACCATTGCCATTAAAACATAATACAGAGGTGTTATCACAACATAAAGGCTATATTCATGTGAAGATTTCAGAGGTACCATTGCCATTAAAACATAATACAGAGGTGTTATCACAACATAAAGGCTATATTCATGTGAAGATTTCAGAGGTACCATTGCCATTAAAACATAATACAGAGGTGTTATCACAACATAAAGGCTATATTCATGTGAAGATTTCAGAGGTACCATTGCCATTAAAACATAATACAGAGGTGTTATCACAACATAAAGGCTATATTCATGTGAAGATTTCAGAGGTACCATTGCCATTAAAACATAATACAGAGGTGTTATCACAACATAAAGGCTATATTCATGTGAAGATTTCAGAGGTACCATTGCCATTAAAACATAATACAGAGGTGTTATCACAACATAAAGGCTATATTCATGTGAAGATTTCAGAGGTACCATTGCCATTAAAACATAATACAGAGGTGTTATCACAACATAAAGGCTATATTCATGTGAAGATTTCAGAGGTACCATTGCCATTAAAACATAATACAGAGGTGTTATCACAACATAAAGGCTATATTCATGTGAAGATTTCAGAGGTACCATTGCCATTAAAACATAATACAGAGGTGTTATCACAACATAAAGGCTATATTCATGTGAAGATTTCAGAGGTACCATTGCCATTAAAACATAATACAGAGGTGTTATCACAACATAAAGGCTATATTCATGTGAAGATTTCAGAGGTACCATTGCCATTAAAACATAATACAGAGGTGTTATCACAACATAAAGGCTATATTCATGTGAAGATTTCAGAGGTACCATTGCCATTAAAACATAATACAGAGGTGTTATCACAACATAAAGGCTATATTCATGTGAAGATTTCAGAGGTACCATTGCCATTAAAACATAATACAGAGGTGTTATCACAACATAAAGGCTATATTCATGTGAAGATTTCAGAGGTACCATTGCCATTAAAACATAATACAGAGGTGTTATCACAACATAAAGGCTATATTCATGTGAAGATTTCAGAGGTACCATTGCCATTAAAACATAATACAGAGGTGTTATCACAACATAAAGGCTATATTCATGTGAAGATTTCAGAGGTACCATTGCCATTAAAACATAATACAGAGGTGTTATCACAACATAAAGGCTATATTCATGTGAAGATTTCAGAGGTACCATTGCCATTAAAACATAATACAGAGGTGTTATCACAACATAAAGGCTATATTCATGTGAAGATTTCAGAGGTACCATTGCCATTAAAACATAATACAGAGGTGTTATCACAACATAAAGGCTATATTCATGTGAAGATTTCAGAGGTACCATTGCCATTAAAACATAATACAGAGGTGTTATCACAACATAAAGGCTATATTCATGTGAAGATTTCAGAGGTACCATTGCCATTAAAACATAATACAGAGGTGTTATCACAACATAAAGGCTATATTCATGTGAAGATTTCAGAGGTACCATTGCCATTAAAACATAATACAGAGGTGTTATCACAACATAAAGGCTATATTCATGTGAAGATTTCAGAGGTACCATTGCCATTAAAACATAATACAGAGGTGTTATCACAACATAAAGGCTATATTCATGTGAAGATTTCAGAGGTACCATTGCCATTAAAACATAATACAGAGGTGTTATCACAACATAAAGGCTATATTCATGTGAAGATTTCAGAGGTACCATTGCCATTAAAACATAATACAGAGGTGTTATCACAACATAAAGGCTATATTCATGTGAAGATTTCAGAGGTACCATTGCCATTAAAACATAATACAGAGGTGTTATCACAACATAAAGGCTATATTCATGTGAAGATTTCAGAGGTACCATTGCCATTAAAACATAATACAGAGGTGTTATCACAACATAAAGGCTATATTCATGTGAAGATTTCAGAGGTACCATTGCCATTAAAACATAATACAGAGGTGTTATCACAACATAAAGGCTATATTCATGTGAAGATTTCAGAGGTACCATTGCCATTAAAACATAATACAGAGGTGTTATCACAACATAAAGGCTATATTCATGTGAAGATTTCAGAGGTACCATTGCCATTAAAACATAATACAGAGGTGTTATCACAACATAAAGGCTATATTCATGTGAAGATTTCAGAGGTACCATTGCCATTAAAACATAATACAGAGGTGTTATCACAACATAAAGGCTATATTCATGTGAAGATTTCAGAGGTACCATTGCCATTAAAACATAATACAGAGGTGTTATCACAACATAAAGGCTATATTCATGTGAAGATTTCAGAGGTACCATTGCCATTAAAACATAATACAGAGGTGTTATCACAACATAAAGGCTATATTCATGTGAAGATTTCAGAGGTACCATTGCCATTAAAACATAATACAGAGGTGTTATCACAACATAAAGGCTATATTCATGTGAAGATTTCAGAGGTACCATTGCCATTAAAACATAATACAGAGGTGTTATCACAACATAAAGGCTATATTCATGTGAAGATTTCAGAGGTACCATTGCCATTAAAACATAATACAGAGGTGTTATCACAACATAAAGGCTATATTCATGTGAAGATTTCAGAGGTACCATTGCCATTAAAACATAATACAGAGGTGTTATCACAACATAAAGGCTATATTCATGTGAAGATTTCAGAGGTACCATTGCCATTAAAACATAATACAGAGGTGTTATCACAACATAAAGGCTATATTCATGTGAAGATTTCAGAGGTACCATTGCCATTAAAACATAATACAGAGGTGTTATCACAACATAAAGGCTATATTCATGTGAAGATTTCAGAGGTACCATTGCCATTAAAACATAATACAGAGGTGTTATCACAACATAAAGGCTATATTCATGTGAAGATTTCAGAGGTACCATTGCCATTAAAACATAATACAGAGGTGTTATCACAACATAAAGGCTATATTCATGTGAAGATTTCAGAGGTACCATTGCCATTAAAACATAATACAGAGGTGTTATCACAACATAAAGGCTATATTCATGTGAAGATTTCAGAGGTACCATTGCCATTAAAACATAATACAGAGGTGTTATCACAACATAAAGGCTATATTCATGTGAAGATTTCAGAGGTACCATTGCCATTAAAACATAATACAGAGGTGTTATCACAACATAAAGGCTATATTCATGTGAAGATTTCAGAGGTACCATTGCCATTAAAACATAATACAGAGGTGTTATCACAACATAAAGGCTATATTCATGTGAAGATTTCAGAGGTACCATTGCCATTAAAACATAATACAGAGGTGTTATCACAACATAAAGGCTATATTCATGTGAAGATTTCAGAGGTACCATTGCCATTAAAACATAATACAGAGGTGTTATCACAACATAAAGGCTATATTCATGTGAAGATTTCAGAGGTACCATTGCCATTAAAACATAATACAGAGGTGTTATCACAACATAAAGGCTATATTCATGTGAAGATTTCAGAGGTACCATTGCCATTAAAACATAATACAGAGGTGTTATCACAACATAAAGGCTATATTCATGTGAAGATTTCAGAGGTACCATTGCCATTAAAACATAATACAGAGGTGTTATCACAACATAAAGGCTATATTCATGTGAAGATTTCAGAGGTACCATTGCCATTAAAACATAATACAGAGGTGTTATCACAACATAAAGGCTATATTCATGTGAAGATTTCAGAGGTACCATTGCCATTAAAACATAATACAGAGGTGTTATCACAACATAAAGGCTATATTCATGTGAAGATTTCAGAGGTACCATTGCCATTAAAACATAATACAGAGGTGTTATCACAACATAAAGGCTATATTCATGTGAAGATTTCAGAGGTACCATTGCCATTAAAACATAATACAGAGGTGTTATCACAACATAAAGGCTATATTCATGTGAAGATTTCAGAGGTACCATTGCCATTAAAACATAATACAGAGGTGTTATCACAACATAAAGGCTATATTCATGTGAAGATTTCAGAGGTACCATTGCCATTAAAACATAATACAGAGGTGTTATCACAACATAAAGGCTATATTCATGTGAAGATTTCAGAGGTACCATTGCCATTAAAACATAATACAGAGGTGTTATCACAACATAAAGGCTATATTCATGTGAAGATTTCAGAGGTACCATTGCCATTAAAACATAATACAGAGGTGTTATCACAACATAAAGGCTATATTCATGTGAAGATTTCAGAGGTACCATTGCCATTAAAACATAATACAGAGGTGTTATCACAACATAAAGGCTATATTCATGTGAAGATTTCAGAGGTACCATTGCCATTAAAACATAATACAGAGGTGTTATCACAACATAAAGGCTATATTCATGTGAAGATTTCAGAGGTACCATTGCCATTAAAACATAATACAGAGGTGTTATCACAACATAAAGGCTATATTCATGTGAAGATTTCAGAGGTACCATTGCCATTAAAACATAATACAGAGGTGTTATCACAACATAAAGGCTATATTCATGTGAAGATTTCAGAGGTACCATTGCCATTAAAACATAATACAGAGGTGTTATCACAACATAAAGGCTATATTCATGTGAAGATTTCAGAGGTACCATTGCCATTAAAACATAATACAGAGGTGTTATCACAACATAAAGGCTATATTCATGTGAAGATTTCAGAGGTACCATTGCCATTAAAACATAATACAGAGGTGTTATCACAACATAAAGGCTATATTCATGTGAAGATTTCAGAGGTACCATTGCCATTAAAACATAATACAGAGGTGTTATCACAACATAAAGGCTATATTCATGTGAAGATTTCAGAGGTACCATTGCCATTAAAACATAATACAGAGGTGTTATCACAACATAAAGGCTATATTCATGTGAAGATTTCAGAGGTACCATTGCCATTAAAACATAATACAGAGGTGTTATCACAACATAAAGGCTATATTCATGTGAAGATTTCAGAGGTACCATTGCCATTAAAACATAATACAGAGGTGTTATCACAACATAAAGGCTATATTCATGTGAAGATTTCAGAGGTACCATTGCCATTAAAACATAATACAGAGGTGTTATCACAACATAAAGGCTATATTCATGTGAAGATTTCAGAGGTACCATTGCCATTAAAACATAATACAGAGGTGTTATCACAACATAAAGGCTATATTCATGTGAAGATTTCAGAGGTACCATTGCCATTAAAACATAATACAGAGGTGTTATCACAACATAAAGGCTATATTCATGTGAAGATTTCAGAGGTACCATTGCCATTAAAACATAATACAGAGGTGTTATCACAACATAAAGGCTATATTCATGTGAAGATTTCAGAGGTACCATTGCCATTAAAACATAATACAGAGGTGTTATCACAACATAAAGGCTATATTCATGTGAAGATTTCAGAGGTACCATTGCCATTAAAACATAATACAGAGGTGTTATCACAACATAAAGGCTATATTCATGTGAAGATTTCAGAGGTACCATTGCCATTAAAACATAATACAGAGGTGTTATCACAACATAAAGGCTATATTCATGTGAAGATTTCAGAGGTACCATTGCCATTAAAACATAATACAGAGGTGTTATCACAACATAAAGGCTATATTCATGTGAAGATTTCAGAGGTACCATTGCCATTAAAACATAATACAGAGGTGTTATCACAACATAAAGGCTATATTCATGTGAAGATTTCAGAGGTACCATTGCCATTAAAACATAATACAGAGGTGTTATCACAACATAAAGGCTATATTCATGTGAAGATTTCAGAGGTACCATTGCCATTAAAACATAATACAGAGGTGTTATCACAACATAAAGGCTATATTCATGTGAAGATTTCAGAGGTACCATTGCCATTAAAACATAATACAGAGGTGTTATCACAACATAAAGGCTATATTCATGTGAAGATTTCAGAGGTACCATTGCCATTAAAACATAATACAGAGGTGTTATCACAACATAAAGGCTATATTCATGTGAAGATTTCAGAGGTACCATTGCCATTAAAACATAATACAGAGGTGTTATCACAACATAAAGGCTATATTCATGTGAAGATTTCAGAGGTACCATTGCCATTAAAACATAATACAGAGGTGTTATCACAACATAAAGGCTATATTCATGTGAAGATTTCAGAGGTACCATTGCCATTAAAACATAATACAGAGGTGTTATCACAACATAAAGGCTATATTCATGTGAAGATTTCAGAGGTACCATTGCCATTAAAACATAATACAGAGGTGTTATCACAACATAAAGGCTATATTCATGTGAAGATTTCAGAGGTACCATTGCCATTAAAACATAATACAGAGGTGTTATCACAACATAAAGGCTATATTCATGTGAAGATTTCAGAGGTACCATTGCCATTAAAACATAATACAGAGGTGTTATCACAACATAAAGGCTATATTCATGTGAAGATTTCAGAGGTACCATTGCCATTAAAACATAATACAGAGGTGTTATCACAACATAAAGGCTATATTCATGTGAAGATTTCAGAGGTACCATTGCCATTAAAACATAATACAGAGGTGTTATCACAACATAAAGGCTATATTCATGTGAAGATTTCAGAGGTACCATTGCCATTAAAACATAATACAGAGGTGTTATCACAACATAAAGGCTATATTCATGTGAAGATTTCAGAGGTACCATTGCCATTAAAACATAATACAGAGGTGTTATCACAACATAAAGGCTATATTCATGTGAAGATTTCAGAGGTACCCTTGCCATTAAAACATAATACAGAGGTGTTATCACAACATAAAGGCTATATTCATGTGAAGATTTCAGAGGTACCATTGCCATTAAAACATAATACAGAGGTGTTATCACAACATAAAGGCTATATTCATGTGAAGATTTCAGAGGTACCATTGCCATTAAAACATAATACAGAGGTGTTATCACAACATAAAGGCTATATTCATGTGAAGATTTCAGAGGTACCATTGCCATTAAAACATAATACAGAGGTGTTATCACAACATAAAGGCTATATTCATTTGAAGATTTCAGAGGTACCATTGCCATTAAAACATAATACAGAGGTGTTATCACAACATAAAGGCTATATTCATGTGAAGATTTCAGAGGTACCATTGCCATTAAAACATAATACAGAGGTGTTATCACAACATAAAGGCTATATTCATGTGAAGATTTCAGAGGTACCATTGCCATTAAAACATAATACAGAGGTGTTATCACAACATAAAGGCTACATTCATGTGAAGATTTCAGAGGTACCATTGCCATTAAAACATAATACAGAGGTGTTATCACAACATAAAGGCTATATTCATGTGAAGATTTCAGAGGTACCATTGCCATTAAAACATAATACAGAGGTGTTATCACAACGTAAAGGCTATATTCATGTGAAGATTTCAGAGGTACCATTGCCATTAAAACATAATACAGAGGTGTTATCACAACGTAAAGGCTATATTCATGTGAAGATTTCAGAGGTACCATTGCCATTAAAACATAATACAGAGGTGTTATCACAACGTAAAGGCTATATTCATGTGAAGATTTCAGAGGTACCATTGCCATTAAAACATAATACAGAGGTGTTATCACAACGTAAAGGCTATATTCATGTGAAGATTTCAGAGGTACCATTGCCATTAAAACATAATACAGAGGTGTTATCACAACATAAAGGCTATATTCATGTGAAGATTTCAGAGGTACCATTGCCATTAAAACATAATACAGAGGTGTTATCACAACATAAAGGCTATATTCATGTGAAGATTTCAGAGGTACCATTGCCATTAAAACATAATACAGAGGTGTTATCACAACATAAAGGCTATATTCATGTGAAGATTTCAGAGGTACCATTGCCATTAAAACATAATACAGAGGTGTTATCACAACATAAAGGCTATATTCATGTGAAGATTTCAGAGGTACCATTGCCATTAAAACATAATACAGAGGTGTTATCACAACATAAAGGCTATATTCATGTGAAGATTTCAGAGGCAGTACAACTGATGAGGCAAGGGGGAGGAGCATTCCATGATGTGTATGTGTCACAAAAAACTTTTGGTATTTAGAAACGGCCCTGACACGTGCTGCATGGTGCTCTACTGTTAAAATGTGAAGCAGCATGTAGGGCTGGCTCCATGGCTGTTGAATGCTATTGAAGCAGTCTGCGGGAGAGGTATATGTTAATTAGCATTGTGTGCTCTCTCTCTCTACCCCTCTGAACTGTCTACAGGGTAACATCTATACACCGAGTGATCCAGGAAATTCTTAGGCATACCATATCACAGTAGTGAACATGGGTAAATGATTGTATCCATCTACAGAACATGAAAGCAGCACAGGGATCAGGGGGTAGGGAACCCGCTAGACCCCATGGCTTGCACGAAACTCAGCTGCCATAATGGCACCTACTTCAGTATGGGGGGTCAGGGTGGGGGGAGCCACTAAACACCAGAGTTTACACTAAATTCAAATGTCTTAATGGCACCTACATCATTACAGGTATCAGGGAGGGGAAAACACTAGATACCAGGGGAAACTACAATTGTGAACCACTATAGAAGGGGAGGACAGACAAGTCAGGAACAGGTATAGGGACTGTGGTGTGTGTGTGTTTCTGTTTTTGTGTCTGTGTGGGTGTGTATGTGTGTGTTTGAATGCATACTTGTGTATGCAGGAGAATGACTGAGGAAATGGGGATGCCAATACCTACATGAGCAGTAGTGAAGCCTCACAATGTGCAGGTCAGCAACAATCTGCACCTTGCGGTACTAACTGCAGTTCAGAGACATCAGTTTAGCTGATAAAATTATTTTTTCCTAATCATGTCTAACATGTTTCTGAGTAACAAAATACTGTATTGTGTGAGCAGGGCCGTTTTAATGTAAACTGTGTGACTCACACTAGGCCCTTTCATGAATTCCCAGACAAGACTGTTATAGCATTTTGAGCTGTGTTCAGAAAAGTGAGATAGGATTGAAATGTAGAGAGAAAAATTATAATAATAGTATGATAGCAAAATGAAGAACACAATGGCAATGTTAAAAAAAGGATAACTGAAGTACGATGAATGCATGAAAGAGCTTGGGCATTTTACACGATCTGCAGAACTGTAAATAACAAAGTATTGTAATTGCAAAGGAGATGAAGCAGAAAACGGCAACTTCAGATTAGTGAGGTCGCTAAATCTAAAAATAACTTATTAATATAGATTATTTGACTGGAGCACCTTCTGTGTGGAGTCTGCATGTCCTCCGCGTGGTCGAGTGGCGTCCGAAAGACATGCGTGAATGGGCATGCCTTCATTGAAGGTTGGGCATCAGGCTGGCTCCTTGGCAATGTAAAAATCTACTGAAAATAATTAGCGGACCAGAGTTCCGCTGTGGCAACCCCTAACTAGGAAAAGCCGAAAGACGAACAACAACAACAAACTTTTACAATGTGGACTCAGTCCTAAGGAATTTAAGGATTATTTTTAAATATTTATAACAGTAGAAACTTGCAAAATTTGTCTAACTGTTTTTTTTAATTATACTAACTGTAAATTGCTAGATACTTATAATGTATTAAGTGATAAAGACCCAAACCATACAGAGTATAATTTTGGAAATGAAAATTCATGAAAGAGAAATCACTCAAAAACCATGGTGTGCTAGAAAACAAAAAGAAGAATGTGGTTGTTTAAGATACCCAGATAGACTCAAAATGGGTGAGGGGATTTGGTGGTGGGGGGTGAAAGTTGACTTCCAATAAAGTAAACCAGATAAGTTTGCAAAGCCATCAGTTTTTATAGCACTTCCTATAATCTGTTTGTATTAGCAAATAGTCAGATTAGGCTGCATTGTAAAACTATGGTGCTGTTAAATCTTGACTATTATTTCCTAACCAAACAATGCAGATGCTGCTTTTTGATAGATACGAGTTGACATAAAAATGGAAAAAAAAAAGGAAACATAGTATCTCTTTAACAATGTTTCACTTTAGCTCCAAATGGTCTGTAGAGCAATCCAGTGCATTCTGAAGTGATAGCTCACCAGTACATACAATTCTGCAAGCATTCTGGACCGCATCAGGAAGCAGAGTGAATTGATGATGTAGAAGGGCAGGGCAAACACTACATTTTTAAGGGGCCCAACTTATATTTTCTAGTGCACTGTTATTTAAACAAAATAATATTTTTCTTTGAAATCCTAAACAGTTTTCAAGTATACCAACTTAGCCATTGTTCCCATGAATCCGCGGGCACCATGTGGCTGCCCAGAACACCGCTATTATAATCCACCACTGAAGGTAAGCAGATGAATTTGACAGTAATAGCTTGTGCAGAGTCAAAAGCCCAGTTGTCACACTGCCAGCCCAGCTACAGGGAATTTTGCAAATAATACTATGTCATTTGTGAATATTGATATGATTTATACAGAAGTCTGTGTAAAGCACTGAGCTAAAATGGAACCACTGCATGCCCTATTGGAATAGAACAGGAATGTATGTGCACTGTTGTGACTGTTTAGATGTATATGTTTAATGGAAACTGGAACACAGGAGGTTAACTTGAAAAAATTCAGAGAAAATAGGTGAAATTAAATGGTTTCATAACCACATAATAAAAGAGATGTTATCTCTCAGCTTCAGTGCAGTAGCAGACACAATGTCTAGAGCTAGAAGTTTTTTGTATTGTCTTGAAAGAGAAGTAATTACTAGGTTTAAGATGTAGAAGTGTTTTATTATTTTATGATTTCCAGGATCTGCAAACATCTGAGAGATATGTATTTTTCACAGGGTGATGCTAAAATTCTGTTAGTTTCTGACCAAAGGGGAACTGAACTCATGTGACAAAAAGTGATGTCATTCAAGCTAACCCATCAGTAATATCTGATATTAACTTAAGAATTCTGAGAGAGAGAGAGAGACTGGGCATTTTGTATCTGATCTGTCTTTTAACCTGACAACAACATCCACTCATCACCCCTGCACTTGCCTTGCTGTAAGTAAGCTTTTAGGGCATATTACCTCATTTGGATTCAGATAGGAATATAGTAAAGTGTAACTTAGATGTTTTCTTTATTTAGATGAGACTGTCCTGCAATGTTGTTTTAAATATTTCCTGTGATTTTGAACTCTGGTGTACCTGATTACTTACTGAGTATTGTCTTGTTCTTTTATTATTTATTATTAAATATGTTTAAACCTTTTAATTGTAGCCTGTTTAGAGATATTTAAGCTCTTAGAGTAGTTGTATATCTGTATGGTGACACTGTATAGGCCACTCCTAAATATCCTTGCTCTTGGTCAGACTACCATTTGGATTAATAGTAGAGCCTGTTTACTGCATTTCCTGTGTTGCACTTATTTTAAAATCATTTTTTCCTTAAAACTTGCATTTTACCTGTCTCTGGCCTAGCACTCAAGTGTGGGATAATTTATTGCACTGTTCTAACTTGTTGCTACTTGTGTATCTCTGTTATCTTTAAACAAAACAAAAAAAAAATCTTGCTTTTTTTCCCACTTTCTGAAATGTAGAAAAAAGTTCAGTTACAGATTTGCTGTTCTGAACTGTTTGTAAGTTTCTTGGAGGCCATTGCTTGCTTGGGCTAAAGGGAAGTCTCTGTGTTCATCAGTGGCAGTGGTAAACACTGAACAGCCTGCCTGCCCCTGTGGGAGTCGTTACTGCCTAGAAACTGCAGTTTTATTGGCCATTTTGGGTCAATTCCAAACTCCTTGATCCCCCTTTCTTAAAACCCAATTGCCTCGTGGTTTTGGCATTTTTTCAGACTTGTTGGCTGTTGGTGAAGCACCCACCAACAGGAGAAAACGCTGAGAGAAGAAAGGAGCCACTTTTGAGATTTAAAGTATTTTTCTTCAGATTATTTGTTAAGATTTCTGCAGCGCCGCCTACTTTTTGACATTTTCCAGCTTGCTAAACTTGATATCTGTATTAGGAACTGTATTTAGAACACATCTAGAGCCTGTTTACTGCATTTCCTTTTTCTTAAAACTTGCATTTTACCTGTCTCTGGCCTAGCACTCAAGTGTGGAGTCATTTATTGCACTGTTCTAACTTGTTGCTACTTGTGTATCTCTGCTATCTTTAAAAAAAAAAAAAAAAAAAAAAAACATCTTGCTTTTTTCCCACTTTCTGAAATTTAAAAAAAAAAGTTCAGTTATGGATTTGCTGTTCTGAACTGTTTGTAAGTTTCTTGTAGGCCTTTGCTTGCTTGGGCTAAAGGAAAGTCTCTGTGTTCATCAGTGACAGTGGTAAACACTGAACAGCCTGCCTGCCCCTGTGGGAGAGGTTACTGCCTAGAAACTGTAGTTTTAGTGGCCATTTTGGGTCAATTCTAAACTCCTTGATCCCCCTCTCTTAAAACCCTCTTTTGCGTGTTTTTGCGCATAGCGCAGCATTGGGCAGCACCGCTTAATCAGGTTTAAACTATTCTCGGCTCCACAAAGTCTGCTCTTCACTTTTTCGCTTTGAACTGTTTCAAATCTCAAAGTAAGCACTCTATTTTCCTTCTAAAACCCAGCAGTAGCTAGGATAAGTGTCTTATAAGTAAGCACTAATAAACTAAAGCACTACACCCTCTTATACTCCCTTTAAGTACTTGGCTCCCTATTGGTCCTTTTTGATCAAGTCAAAAAGTAATTCCTTATACTATTCTGGCATGTCTAAAAGTCAGTTTCAGGTTTACCCTCCAGTCCAGCTGGTGAATATGGGAATCTTGAGGCAATGTTACAACTGCCTTATGTACACAGACCACCCTCTCCTCTTCCCAACAAGCTCAAATATATGTGAGAGATGTAACTATATAGCCAAACTGGAGGCTGAGCTCTCTCAACATAGTACTGGCACAGTCAGTCTGGAGGAGAAGGTAATCACACACACCACAAATCCAGTCTCACATAGACCTATCGCAACAACAAACCAAACACATAAACACACAAAAACATACTCGGAGGCTCTAAATAAAAATCTGCCCAAGCAACAGAGACCTCCAAAGCAGACATCCAAGCAACTGCTACCCCACAACAATACCCACTTATCACATAGTTCACAAAGTCAGTGTGCCACACAGTCACAGCCCTTAAGGCTAAACAACACACCTAATACACTTGTAATAGGTGACTCTATTGTCAGACACACTGATGTCCCTCTCACCAGGCAGAACAAGGAGAAGGTCACTGTAAGCTGCCTGTCGGATTCCAGGATCTGCCACAGAACACAAGCACTCAGGTCACTCCAAAGCAAGTACAAATATGACTCCATCATTGTTCATGCTGGTGTGAATGACCTGAGACGCACCTCCCTGGATTACATGAAAAGAGACAGAGGAGCTCTCTGATCATGTGGCCCAGGCCGGTATGACCCTGACCTTGAGTAGCATCTTACCCTCACTAAGAATGATACTACAGTATAAAGACAAAATGATCAATTTCAACAATTGGCTAAAGTATTGGTGTCACTCAAAGGGGATCCAGTGTCTGTCAGCCTGGGATGACATGCTTGACAAGCCACGTTGCTTCGCTAGGGACGGCTTGCACTTGTCACTCCTGGGTTTTCGAATACTGGCCAAGGCTCTTGCCACCCCCATAGTGCCTTTTTTAGGCAAGGCTCAAAAGACAAACCCACCCACCTCCTTAGACAACACAAGGAAAAAGAAACTAAGGGTAACGCTGCTCAACACCAGAAGTCTAAACCTCAAGATGCACACACTCGAGGCTCTCCTCAGTATGGAGAATATCGATATCTGTGCAGTAACAGAAACCTGGTTCAAGGCTCCTGAGAGCACCCCAGCATTACCAGGCTATACCTCATACCATGCTTTTCGGCCCCAAAACTCAGACCGAACCACAAGAGGAGGGGGAGTATCCATATTCATCAAAGATACCCATACCTCCAGGCTAGTGGCACTGCACGAAGCATCTGAGACCATCCATGTGCAACTAACAGTGGGCAAAACTGCCTTCCAGTTTGTAGCCTGCTACAGACCACCCTTCCAAACTCAGGAACCCCACACGGTTTTCCTGAGGACACTGGAGAATATGAAGGTCTCTCCAAACACGATTATATTGGGTGACTTTAACTACCCAAACATAGACTGGGAGCTTTACTCAAGCACCAACACCCTAGCCCAACATTTCCTAGAATTTATAAACTCAAATGCTATGGTCACCACTCCCACAAGAGGGGAAAACATATTGGACCTGATCATCACCAACATGGGGGCTCTATGTTCCATACCAGAGGTATACCCCTCATTGGTAAGAACTGACCATAAATTAATCACTATGGACATCCATATCCCATCCCCACTCCCAGCAAAGGAAACCACAGTCAAAAACTTCTCAAAAGCAAACTTCCCAATTCTCAAAACCGAGATGGAATCCTCATCGCCCCAGGGCCAGTGGAAAATACGGCCCAAACCACAGAATCCTTTACAAACGCATTGTATGGATACCTACAGGAATGCATGGATTGTGCTACCCCAAATAAAATCAAGTCACACTCCTCCAAAGGCAGGAGACCTGTCTGGCGGACCCCAGCCATAAATAAGCTGTACAACAGAAGGAGGAAGCTACTACATGATAGAGCAAAATCCCTGAAAGGGAAGGCAACTCTGATCAGTACTAGCAAGAAACTATGATCCCTCATAAAATCATCTAAGGCTAGCTTCGAAAGAAAAATTGCACAAGAAGTTAATGATAATCACAAGGCTTTCTTTAGTTATGTCAGAAACCTGGGTGGAAACTCCCAGATATGCTCTGAGTTCGTGCAAAATAACAACAAAATACACTGAACCCACAGACATTGCCAACATCCTGGCAGACAAGTTCAGTGCAAACTTCTCCCCCCTCCCCCCCCAAATGAGCAAATGACTATCCCAACAGAGTGTAGCCTCCCTGACATCACAGATGCACAGGTGAGAGCTACCCTCTCCAAAGCAAAAAACACAGCATCAATGGGACCGGACGGTGTCCTGGGCTGCGTTTTACATGAGCTCCAAGAAGAACTGAACCCTCACGTAAAATCACTGTTCAGTCTCAGCCTTACAATAGGATATGTACCCAAAGAATGGCGTACAGCAACAGTGGTCCCACTCCATAAAGCTGGTGCCACAATGGACCCCGGAAACTATCGCCCTATAAACCTAACTAGCCTGGTCTGCAAAGTTATGCAGCGTATCATCATGGAACTCCTAAACAAAGACATTGGGAACCTCCAAACACTGGATCCTACCCAATTCGGCTTTGTTAAGGGCAGATCTTGTCTCTTGAACCTGGTCAATTTCTTTGAAAGAGTCACCAAGGCCATAGACGAAGGGAAGGTAGTCCACACAGCCTACCCTGACCTTGCAAAAGCCTTCGACACAATACCCCACTTGGGCATCATAAATAATCTCACCAGCTTAAATATCAACCCCTATGTCACTAGATGGGTTGCAAACTGGCTTAGGGATAGAACCCACATGGTCAGAATTGCAGGTGCCATGTCAGACTCTAAACCAGTTACAAGTGGCATCCCACAAGGCTCCGTCCTGGGACTTCTCTTGTTCGGTATGCATTTCTCTGAGGTACAGGCTAACACAGGAGGACTATGGCTGACAAAGTTTGCAGATGACTGCAAACTGGGGGCCATAATCGACTTGCTGGCTGACACAAGCATCCTCCAAAAAGGTCTCACAGAGATGGATAATTGGTGCCAGAGCCAAGGCCTAAAGCTAAATGCCAAAAAGTGCATAGTCATCCCCTTTGGGAAAACAAAGTGCCCACAAATTACCACATAGGTGATAATCCATTAAGTATGGAAGAAGTAATTAGGGATTTGGGGACCCAAGTAGATTGCAATCTCTCCTTTGACAATCACATTGTCAAAGTGGTTAGAAAGACATTCTATATAGCCCACCTTATCACGAAGGGGTTCATATCTAGATCAAGAGAGGTCATTGTGCCCCTCTACTCATCAGGCCCATAATTGAAGACAATGCCCCATTTGGGATGTACCTTACCCGACACCTGCTACAACTAGAAAGACCCCAAAAGTACCTCACCAAGAGGATCAAGGGACTCAAACAGATGCCCTACGCAGTTAGGCTAAAGAAACTCCAGCTCTACTCAGTTGCTTACCACCTACTCAGAGGCGATCTGTGCCTGACGTATAAAGCCATGGCCAACCCAGAATTAATGGACATGCTCCACCTCAATAAATCCAAATCCATCAGAACTACACGCTCCAGTGACTTAAACCTCAGCACAGAAATAAATAGAACATGCTGGAGGGACAGATTCATATCCCAGAGGCTCCCCTCACTCTGGAACAAAATCCCAATCCATGTCAGGCAGAGCCCCTCAATGACCCTCTTCAAGAAGAATCTTGACCTTTGGATGGGAGATCGTAAGTTTACCCCTGGGATCTCTTCTGTGTCACTGTTAGACAGAGGCACGGTAAACTAACCTTAAATGGGCTATCTTCTGTGACCTGCTGTACAGAGGCACAGTCAACTAATCTAAGAAGGGTGGCGAAAGCCAAACACACTCTGGCTGGGCTTGTAAATGCCCTAGGGCAGATAGCCTAGTATCAACCTATGAACCTACACAGACGTATTGGACACCCTTTGCTAAGGGCCTTTAAGTAGCTGATAAGAGTTGGCTGGTGGGAGTGAAAACTACCTTATAGTCTGGGCAAAAGGGAGCATAGCTAGTGAACCTGTGCCAGCCTTTCCCAGGTGTGCATGTCTTTGTAAATAAATCAAATCTCAAGGAGTGTGTGTGCCAGCTACTTGGGCAGGGACACAAAGCCCTGGTTGAACAGAGAGGGTACTGGAGATTTTGGTTTGGCCACTCAGCTGCAATCTCAACCCTATAGCAGTGCCAGTGGGGAGTTTTATTGGAGATCTGGAAAAAGACAGAGAAACCAGCCCTAGACTGACTGTGATCTCTGTGTGCTCTTAAGGGAAAGTGTACTTTACTGTGTGTGTACTTGTCATCCTCCCAGTGTGTACATTCCCCACTGTTACCAGTGGTGAGGATTGAGGCTCCTTGATTACTGGGCCAGTGGTGGGGCATCACACCAGTCATAAAATAACTGTTGTCACCCGAAGACACTCAGGTGACATGACAGGGTTTGTGATCACAACTATGCTCAAAGGCTTGCAGCAAGTTGTACATGTCAGCCTGTATGTTCACCACTGGAATGTTGACCTCATTTACATTTATATAATATAGTTAGGAATCACCAACCTCTCCACAGCCCTTTTTATTGGGAATGGAAGAGCAGTGAAACACATAGTTAAAACAAATGAAAGTTGGATTTAAATTTTCACTATATAAGCATCTCCCTCCTTAATGGTCTGCACTGTCCCATTCCAAACTCTCTGTCTTATTATGCTCAGTATTCTGGGTGGGTCACTTATTTCCAGAAATATAGTCTGCAGCTGGTCTGTACACTGGTGTCTACTATATATGCCCATGGATAAGAGACATGGGGACACAGGTTGACAGCAACCTCTCCTTTGATAACCACATTGCCACTGTGGTCAGAAAGTCCTATGTGGCACATCTTATCACAAAAGGTTTCTCATCCAGGAAGAAAGAGGTCATAATCCCTCTTTACTCACCCCTCATTAGAACTATTATAGAATACAATGCCCCATTTGGTATGTACCTCACTACACACCTACAACAACTAGAAAGTCAACAAAAATACCTCACTAAGAGGATGTTAGGCCTTAGACACATGCCATATATGGACAGACTCAGAAATCTCCAGCTATACTCTTTTTATCGCCTACATAGAGGTGATCTCTGCTTGACCTACAAAGTCATGTCTGACCCGGAGCTACTAGACATGCTACACCTAAAGAAATCTCAATCTATCCATGCCACACGCTGCAGGGACCTTAACCTCATTACCACAATAAACAGAACATGCTGGAGGGACAGGTTCCTAACCCAGAGACTTCCCATACTCTGGAACACACTTCCCATTCACATCAAGCAGAGCACTTCACTGGCCCTTTTAAGAGAAATCTTGAGTGGATGGGCAAGGAAATTCATCCTGGGGATCACTTCATTGGCCTTGCTTGACAGGGGCTCTGGGAACTAAGTTTGGGTGGCATGATGCCAGGGAATCTTCTTGGGCTAGGCTTATATAGTACACACCTATGAACCAACATTTTGAAACAGGCATAGAGTGGGGATTCCTAATGGATGTCCACAACCATACCTCTCAGCTGCTTAGATTTTTGCATCATATTTTTTGGTAATGTTCTTCATAAAGTTTTGTTTTTTCTGGTAAATCACTGAGGACTGAAGACAAAGGAATAATGATAGACATTTGAGTTTCAGACTTCACGACATTCAGAAAATCCATGTTACTATAAAACCAGTTATTCTATGAAATTTCTCAGTTCATAAGAGTAATATTTAAATATTGTTCCTATCTTTTGGCCTTTGTCCCCAATTAGTTATGGTTTTTTTTTCAGATTTCTTGGTCTAAGAGGTTGAAAGGTATGTCCACAACTGATTAGGGCTGATACATGTAAAGACACATACCAGGGCCCTAGGTAATACCTGATAGTGGACAAATTACTTGGAATCTACTCACAGCTGGAACAGTTCAGGAATGAAGTGTCTGTGCAAACAGTATTTCACAACACGTTGTGACCAACAAATGTGCTGATTCAAAAATATTGTATGAAAGTGCTACTAAAATTTATAGGGGTTCTGTTATGGAATACCAAGCACTACACCAACATATGAGATGACCCTGAAGAAGTGACATCCTCAGTATATAATATCTGAGCTACAACATCATTCATTCAGTGGTTTCAGATATCATCTGACTCCTACACTGATCCTTTAAACAGTTGTTGACATCCACAAAGTTTGCTAGGAAAGCAGAGAATGGAAGTAGATTAATAGGCGTTACCACACAAACACACTACATAGTGCTGTACCTCTCAACCTCTTAGCACATGATGGGGAAGCAAAGGCCCAAAATAAAGGACAGATTTTAAATGTTGCTATTAATAACTTACAGTAGCTAGAATAACAGGATTTGTGTCAGCATGGATTTTCTGAAAGATATGAAGTCTGAAACGCAAACCGTAATACCTCGAGAAAACTCACATTAACACATGGAGAGCATGCAGAGTCTGCACAGAATACAGTCCAGCTGAAAAGCAAACTAGAGAACCTCTTGCTGTGAGGTAAAACTGTTATTCACCACAACACTTTGCTGCCCAGAGCATCACCCATCCTTGAATATCTTTCTATCCATGGGCAGTAAAAGTCATAGTAGAAGGTCAAAAAAGAGTTCTTTATCTTATTTTTCACAACAGCAGATCTTAATATTAGACCCAGTATTGGTAGTGATAAGGAATCATTGCATAGGCTTAGTTAAGGGATTTAGAAATGTATGTAGCCTTGAGAATGTCTTTGTTTTTTAATCAAACTAATAAATCAAGGAGGAGCACGGTAAATCTGAGGGTAAAAATCATAACACTGTAGTTAAATTAAAGCAATTTAGAGCTCTGTGTCCTTGTATTAAAACACCACAATCTGCCATTGTACATTTTTAACTCATCTGTTCAACATTGCAATGCTGTGTTACAGCCATTGTCTCCCCCATCTGGGTGATGATACTGTGATGCCACCTGCTGGAGAATTCATTCACAACACTATATTCATAGTAGAAATCAATACTGTTCAACGTGCAAGGTCGATGAGTCACCAGCTGTTATGAGACACCAGTGATTGGGCAATGTAGTATATCTCAGTAGGCAGGTAACGGATTTCACGAATATTATATACAGAAAGAAATGAGATGACAGCCATCTCCCCAATGCACACACAGATTGGAGGAAGAGGAAGTAGAAACTTGGACCGGATATCACAATGATTGGAAGCAAGGTGTTAGCTGAGTGCAGCTAGAGGAGAGAAATGATGAAGACTTATGTGGTCATATCTGTAAAAGGAAAGGGCAAAGCAAACACACCCATTCAGCTGACACTTACACAGGAGCTGTCTTCCATTCCTCCGCTATACAAACCTAAAACTGTTACATAAATAGGGAGCTGTCTTCCATTCCTCCGCTATACAAACCTAAAACTGTTACATAAATAGGGAAAAAAAAAAAATATATATATATATATATATATATATATATATATATATATATATATATATATATATATATATATATATATATATATATATATATATATATATATATATATATATATATATATATATATATATATATAGATGTATATATATATATATATATATATATATATATATATATATATATAGATGTATATATATATAGAGAGAGAGAGAGATACATAGATATACACAGATATAAATATAGATATATAGCAGGCATTTATATTACATTATCAAAAGATAACATAATCAAATGGCCGAAACATCGAAACGGCCACATTTTGAAACTTTTATTGCACCCCCCCCACACACCTCCTGCTAAACATATATTCCAATTCCAAGATCGCAATACAGTGAGAAAAGGGCAAATATCCTATTCTTCACTGTACTGTGATCCCACAATGTAAACTTTGAAATGCAGACGTTTCGATGGTTTGGCCGATCAATTACATTCTTTCGATAACGTAATAGGAACACATATAGCAGCAGCAGTTTGTGGACTATTCCACTGGATATAAAGCCACACAAACACTTCATTTCCTTTTGTTATGTGTGTGTAGTGGGAATCAGTAAACATGAGGCAATCCATTCCGTGACAAGCAGTACACAATGTAACCGCATTGTTTGTGTATGTGTGTGTAATGGGAACAGTAACCGTGAGGCAGTCCATTCAGTGACAAGTAGTACACACTGTAACTAGGTTGTGTATGTGTGTGTGTAATGGGAACCAGTAACTGTGAGGCAGTCCATTCCGTGACAAGCAGTACACAATGTAACCGCATTGTTTGTGTATGTGTGTGTAATGGGAACAGTAACCGTGAGGCAGTCCATTCAGTGACAAGTAGTACACACTGTAACTAGGTTGTGTATGTGTTTGTGTAATGGGAACCAGTAACTGTGAGGCAGTCCATTCCGTGACAAGCAGTACACAATGTAACCGCATTGTTTGTGTATGTGTGTGTAATGGGAACAGTAACAGTGAGGCAGCCCATTCAGTGACAAGCAGTACACAATATAACTGCATTGTTTGTGTGTGGGTGTGTAATGGGAACAGTAACTGTGAGGCAGTCCATTCCGTGACAAGCAGTACACAATGTAACCGCATTGTTTGTGTGTGGGTGTGTAATGGGAACAGTAACTGTGAGGCAGTCCATTCAGTGACAAGTAGTACACACTGTAACTAGGTTGTGTATTTGTGTGTAATGGGAACCAGTAACTGTGAGGCAATCCATTCAGTGACCAGCAGTACACAATATAACGGTATCGTCTGTGTGTGGGTGTGTAATGGGAACAGTAACCGTGAGGCAGTCCATTCAGTGACAAGTAGTACACACTGTAACTAGGTTGTGTATGTGTGTGTAATGGGAACCAGTAACTGTGAGGCAGTCCATTCAGTGACAAGCAGTACACAATGTAATGACATTGTTTGTGTATGTGTGTGTGTAACAGGAACAGTAACAGTGAGGCAGTCAATTCACTGACAAGCAGTATACAATGTAACTGCATTGTTTGTGTATGTGTGTGTCTAATGGGAACAGTAACCGTGAGGCAGTACATTCCGTGACAAGCAGCACACACTGTAACTGCATTGTTTGTGTATGTGTGTGTCTAATGGGAACAGTAAACATGAGGCAGTCCATTCAGTGACCAGCAGTACACAATGTAATGGCATTGTTTGTGTATGTGTGTGTAATGGAAACAGTAACAGTGAAGTAGTCCCTTCAGTAACAAGCAGTACACACTGTAACTGCATTGTTTGTGTATATGTGTAATGGGAACAAGTAACTGTGAGGCAGTCCATTCAGTGACAAGCAGTACACAATGTAATTGCATTGTTTTTGTATGTGTGTGTCTAATGGGAACAAGTAAATGTGAGGCAGTCCACTCAGTGACAAGCAGTGCACACTGTAACTAGGTTGAGTATGTTTGTGTAACGGGAACAAGTAAATGTGAGGCAGTCCTTTCAGTGACGAGCAGTACACAATGTAACTGTGTTGTTCATGTGTGTGTGTGTGTGTGTGTGTGTGTGTGTGTGTGTGTGTGTGTGTGTGTGTGTAATGGGAACCAGTAACAGTGAGGCAGTCCATTCACTGACAAGCAGTACACAATGTAACTGCATTGTTTGTGTATGTGTGTGTATAATGGGAACCAGTAACCATGAGGCAGTCCATTCAGTGACAAGCAGTGCAAAATGTAACTGCATTGTTTGTGCGTGGGTGTGTAATGGGAACAGTAACCACAAGGCAGTCCATTCAGTGACAAGCAGTACACATTGTAACTACATTGCTTGTGTATGTATGTGTATTGGGAACAGTAACCATGAGGAAGACCATTCAGTAACAAGCAATACACAATGTAACGGCATTATTTGTGCATGTGTGTAATGGGAACCAGTAACAGTGAGGCAGTCCATTCAGTGACAAGCAGTACACAATGTAACTGCATTGGTTGAGTATCTGTGTGTAATGGGAACCAAGAACCATGAGGAAGTCCATTCTGTGACCAGCAGTACACAGTGTAACAGCATTGTTTGTGTATGTGTGTGTAATGGGAACCAGTAACCGTGAGGCAGTCCATTCAGTGAAAAGCAGTGCATAATGTAACTGCATTGTTTGTGTATGTGTGTGTCTAATGGGAACAGTAAACATGAGGCAGTCCATTCAGAGACAAGGAGTACACACTGTAACTGTGTTGTTTGTGTATATGTGTGTGGGTAATGGGAACCAGTAACAGTGAGGCAGTCCATTCACTGACAGGCAGTACACAATGTAACTGTGTTTGTGTGTGTGCGTGTTTGTGTGTGTGGGTGTGTAATGGGAACAGTAACCGTGAGGCAGTCTTTCAGTGACAAGCAGTACACACTGTAACTACATTGCTTGTGTACGTGTGTGTATTGGGAACAGTAACCGTGAGGCAGACCATTCAGTGACAAGCAGTACACAATGTAATGGCATTGTTTGTGCATGTGTGTAATGGGAACCAGTAACCGTGAGGCAGTCCATTCAGTGACAAGCAGTACACAATGTAACTGCATCGTTTGTGTATCTGTGTGTAATGGGAACCAAGAACCATGAAAAAGTCCATTCTGTGACAAGCAGTACACAGTGTAACAGCATTGTTTGTGTATAATGGGAACCAGTAAATGTAAGGCAGTCCATTCAGTGAAAAACAGTGCACACTGTAACTGCATTGTTTGTGTATGTGTGTGTCTAATGGGAACAGTAAACATGAGGCAGTCCATTCAGTGACAAGCAGTACACACTGTAACTGCATTGTTTGTGTGTGGGTGTGTAATGGGAACAGTAACCGTGAGGCAGTCCATTCAGTGACAAGCAGTACACAATGTAACTCCATCGTTTGTGTATCTCTGTGTAATGGGAAACAAGAACCATGAGGAAGTCCATTCTGTGATGAGCAGTACACAGTGTAATGGCATTGTTTGTGTATAATGGGAACCAGTAACCATGAGGCAGTCCATTCAGTGAAAAGCAGTGCACACTGTAACTGCATTGTTTGTGTATGTGTGTGTCTAATGGGAACAGTAAACATGAGGCAGTCCATTCAGTGACAAGCAGTACACACTGTAACTGTGTTGTTTGTGTATATGTGTGTGTGTAATGGGAACCAGTAACAGTGAGGCAGTCCATTCACTGACAAACAGTACACAATGTAACTGTGTGTGTGTGTGTGTGTGTGTGTGTGTGTGTGTGTGTGTGTGTGTGTGTAATGGGAACCAGAAATAGTGAGGCAGCCCATTATGTGACAAGCAGTACACAAGGTAACTGCATTGTTAGTGTATGTGTGTGTCTAATGGGAACAGTAAACATGAGGCAGTCCATTCAGTGACAAGCAGTACACAATGTAACTGCATTGTTTGTGTATGTGGGTGTAATGGGTAACTGCATTGTTTGTGTATGTGTGTCTAATGGGAACAGTAAACATGAGGCAGCCCATTATGTGACAAGCAGTACACAATGTAACTGCATTGTTTGTGTATGTGTGTCTAATGGGAACAGTAAACATGAGGCAGTCCATTCAGTGACAAGCAGTACACAATGTAACTGCATTGTTTGTGTATGTGTGTCTAATGGGAACAGTAAACATGAGGCAGTCCATTCAGTGACAAGCAGTACACAATGTAACTGCATTGTTTGTGTATGTGTGTCTAATGGGAACAGTAAACATGAGGCAGTCCATTCAGAGACAAGCAGTACACAATGTAACTGCATTGTTTGTGTATGTGGGTGTAATGGGTAACTGCATTGTTTGTGTATGTGGGTGTAATGGGTAACTGCATTGTTTGTGTATGTGGGTGTAATGGGTAACTGCATTGTTTGTGTATGTGGGTGTAATGGGAACTAGTAATCATGAGCAGTCCATTCAGTGACAAGTAGTGCACACTATAATGGCATTGTTTGTGTATGTGTGTGCAATGGGAACCAGTAACCATGAGGCAGTCCATTCAGTGACAAGCAGTACACAATGAAACTGTGTTGTTTGTGTGTGTGTGTGTGTGTGTGTGTGTGTGTGTGTGTGTGTGTGTGTGTGTGTGTGACTGTGTGCGCACATGTATAATGGGAACCAGTAACCATGAGCCACTCTATTCAGTGACAAGCAGTACACAGTGTAACAGTGTTGTTTGTGTATATATGTGTGATGGGAATCAATAACCATGAGGCAGTCCATTCAGTGACAAGCAGCACACACTGTAACTACATTGTTTGTGTATTTAAGTGCATTGAGAACTAGTAACCATGAGCAGTCCATTCAGTGACAAGCAGTACATAATATAACTGCATTGTTTGTTTGTGTGTGTTTAATGGGAACCAGTATCCGTGAGGCACTCCATTCACTGACAAGTAAACACTGCATTGTTTGTTAATGTGCATGTAATGGGAACTAGTAACCATGACACAATCCATTCAGTGACAAGCAGTACACAATGTAACAGCATTGTTTGTGTATGTGTGTGGAATGGGAACCAGTAACCATGAGGCAGTCCATTCAGTGATAAGTAGGGCACACTGTAACCACATTGTTTGTGTATGTGGGTGTAATGGGAACTAGTAACCTTGAGCAGTCCATTCAGTGACAAGCAGTACACACTATAACGGTATTGTTTGTGTATGTGTGTGTAATGGGAACCAGAACAATGAGGCAGTCCATTCAGTGATAGGCAGTACACAATGAAACTGTGTTTGTGTGTGTTTGTGTGTGTGTGTGTGTGTGTGTGTGTGTGTGTGTGTGTGTGTGTGTGTGTGTGTTTGTGTGTGTGTGCGTGTGTGTAATGGGAACCAGTAAATGTGAGCCAGTCTATTCTATTCAGTGACAAGCAGTACACAATATAACAGTGTTTTTTGTGTATGTATGTGTAATGGGAATCGGTAACCATGAGGCAGTCCATTCAGTGACAAGTAGCACACACCGTAGCTACATAGGTTCATAGGTTGGTACTAGGCTATCAGCCCTATACAAGCCTAGCCATAACAATTCCCTGGCTATTTCTTCCCACACTATTTACTTCCCTGGTCCCCTGTCTAGCAGGGCGACTGACATGATCCCCAGGGTGAATTTCCTTTCACCCATCTAATCGTCAAGGTTCCTTTTGAAGAGGGTCAAAGAGGCACTCTGCTTGACATGTATAAGCAGTCTATTCCAGAGTCCCTCCAGCATGTTTTGTTTATTGTGATGACAAGGTTTAGATCCCTGGAGCCTGTGGCTCTGAGGGATTGTGATTTCTTTAAGTGTAGCATGTCCAACAGCTCTGGGTTTGACATGGCCTTGTATGTTAAGCAGAGATCGCCTCTGAGTAGATGATATGTGACAGAGTATAGCTGGAGTTTTTTAAGGTGGTCAGCGTAGGGTATCTGCTTTAGGCCTGTGATTAATTTAGTGAGGTATTTCTGTGGCCTTTCCAGTTGTTGCAGATGTTTTGAGAGGTACATACCAAATGGGGCATTGTATTCTATAATGGGTCTAATGAGGGATGAGTACAGTGGGACAATGACCTCCTTTTTTTCTGGATGAAAAGCCCTTAGTGATGAGGTGTGCTATGTAGAAGGATTTCCTGACTGTTGTGGCAATGTGGTTATTGAAGGTGAGAGACCACTGTCCACCTGTGTCCCTAAGTCTCTTATCACACTTTCAGTGTTTAGTGTACTGCTACCGATGTGGTAATTCATGGGTACTTGTTTTTTTCCAAAGAGGATAACTATACATTTCTTGGCATTGAGCTTGAACCCATGGCTCTGGCACCAAGCATCTGTTTCTGTAAGGCCCTTTTGTAGAGTATCCACATCAATTGGGGATTCATTAATGGCTCCCAGTTTGCAGTCATCTGCAAACTTTGTTAGTCAGAGTCCCTTAGTGTTGACCTGTACTTCAGAGAAGTAGATTTTTTTTTTTTTTTTTTTATTTATCATTTGTTGACCGGGAAAGTTCGACTAGGTTCCACAGAGCCTGTTTTCAGTGGAGGCCCGGGGATAAATGCTCCAGATGCCAAACAAGAGCGGTCCCAGGATTGAATCCTGAGGTATTCCACTTGTCACTTGTCTGGAGCTGGATTTGGAGTCGGCTACTTTTACAGTGTGTGTCAGTAAGCCAGTTGGCAACCCATTGGGTGATGTAGGGATTAATACCCAGCTTAGTAAGTTTATGTATGATTCCAGATGGTGTCAAAGGCCTTGGTGAGGTCTAGATACCTGTGTGGCTGTTATTACTGGAATTTGGCAATCTTCCTGTATTAAGATGGGCCATTTAGGGGGTGAGAGGGGGTGAAGTTGGCACTGAATTGATCTGCCAGGATATTGGCAATATCCTTGGGATCAGTATATTTAATGCCATTCTGTTTTAGCTCAGAGCAGATCTGAGCATTGCCATTTAGATTCTTGACATAGTTATTAGAATGCCTTGTGGTTGTCTTTGGAATCTTTGGCAATTTTATTTTTGTAACTAGTTTTGGGGGATTTTATGAGGGATCTGTTTCTTACTGAGGCTGGTAAGGGAGTTTTTTGCATCCTGGAATTTTCCTCTTTTCTGCAACAGTTTCTTCCTTTTGTTGTAAAGTTTGTTTATGGCAGGGGGACCAGCAGATTGGCTTCCTTTTTTTGGAGGAGAGCATCTTGGTTCTATTTGGGATGGCACGATTCATGCATGAGTGGATGTGCTCATACAGTGCCTTAGTGTAGGATTCAGCAGTTGAACTTTCAGTTCCCATCTGCATGGGTGTCATGATGTTTGTCACTTCTGAGTTGAGTAGCATGAAGTTGGCTTTGGAGAAGTTTTTTATGGAGGTTTTCTTACTGGCGGGTGGGGGTGGGATGTGGATGTTAAGGGTGCTTAGCTTATGGTCAGACCTGACTAATGAGGGGGTGACCATAGGTGTGGAGCATTGATTTCCCATGTTGGTAATGACCAGGTCTAGGATATTGGAGTCACTGGTGGGACTATGGATTAGTTGATCCAGGGCATTGGAATTTATGAATTCCAAGAATCGTTGGGTAAAGGTGTTGGTACATGAGTAGTTTTCCCAGTTAATGGCAGGGTAGTTAAAATCACCCAGTATTAGGGTGTTTGGTTCTATCTTAATATTTTCCAGTATGTTCAGAAAGGTGTAGTGAGAATCTTTGGGCATGGTGGGGGATTTGTAGCAAGCTACAATTTAGATTGCAGTCTTACCTAGTGTTAGTTGCATCTGGAGAATTTCAGATGCATTGTGTTGGGCAACTAGCCTGGTGTTGTGAATATCCTTGGTGAATATGGACACTCCTCCATCTTTAGTGTTTCTGTCCTGGTTTGGTGGCCGAAAAGTGTGGTAAGAGTTCTAGCCTGGTATTGCAGGAGTGCTCTCTGGAGCCATGAACCAGGTCTCAGTTACTGCACAGATATCGATGTTCTCCATTTTTAGGAGTGCCTCAAGAGAGTGCATTTTGAGGTTTAGACTTCTAGCAATGAGTAGCATTACCTTCATATTTTTCATGCTTGTACCTGTTACGGTGGTGGTTTTGTCCTTTGATCTTTGCCTAAAAAAGTCACTATAGAGGTGGCAAGAGCCTTAGCCAGTAACCTGAATCCCAGGGGCAACAGGTGCAGACCATCTCTGGCAAAGCATTGTGGTTTGTTGATCATGTTGTCCCAGACAGATACTGGATCCCCTTTGAATGACACCAGAAGCTTAACCAATTGTTGAAGTCAATCATTTTCTCCTTATATTGTGGTATCATTCTGGATGAAGGCAGCATGCTACTCAGGGCTAGGGTCATACCTGCCTGGGCCACATGATCCGAGAGCTTTTCCATGTCTCTTTTCATGTAATTCAGGGAGGTACATCTCAAGTCATTCACTCCAACATGGACAATGACAGAGTCATATTTGTACTTGTTGTGGAGTGACTTGAGTGCATGCGTTATGTGGCGGATCCTGGCACCCGACAGACAGCCAACTGTAATTTTCTCACCTGGTGAGTGGGACATCAGTATGCCATACTATAGAGTCACCTATGACTAAAGTGTTAGCCCCTAAGGCAAGACAACGTACCTGTTACTGGGTGGCATACTGGTGTTGTGAGCTATGCGACACTTTGGTTGTGATTGGTGTTTGTTTGCGTTTCAGCTTCAGAGGTCCTTGTTGCTGGTTACAGTTGTTAAGGGCCTCCGCATATGTGGACTTAGTGTTGCTATATGTGGGTGTTGGTGGTGTGGATTTAAAAGGGCTATGTGTTGCTTGAGGTGTAGTGTAGGTGTTAACCTTCTCCTCTTGACTGTCTAGCACAATCTTGGGTGGAGAGAGCTCTGCTTCCAGTTTGGCTATGTAAGTGCATCTCTCACAGGTTGTAGTGTTGGGTGGTAGGAGGAGAGGGTTGTCTGTGTACATGAGGCAATTGCTGCATTGCCCCAGTAGGCCCAGATTCATCAGGTGGACAGTAGAAATCACCGGAAGCTGACCCTTGGACATGCCTGGTTTGGTTGTTGTTGTGTCTTTTGGCTTTTCCCGGTTAGGGTTCGCCACAGCAGAAATCCAGTCCGCTAATGATTGGCAGTAGATGTTTACATGCTGAGTTGCCAGCTCTGATGCACAGCCTTCAACGAAGGTACGCCCATTCATGCATGTCTCCACACAGAAGATGCTCTATCTGAGAATCAAACAGGACAATATCTTACTGTGAGGCAACAATGCTACCACAGCACCACATGCCTGGTTTGCTGCCTTTTTTTTTTTGTAAAGTATAGGAGCTGTTTTCCCTTACCTTAGCAAGGTACTTTGCAATTATAGGCTGTTTAGTGCCTAGGATTCATTTCTCCTTATTAACAAGGAGAGTTGAGTGCTTCTATCAGTTTAAGGCTTCCTAGTGCTTTCCAGCAGGTATTAGAGCAAGTGCTAGTCACAGGGATGCTTGAAGGTAAGATGAAAAAAATGCACACTGCTGTGTGCACTAGAGAAGTTAGATGTGAAAGTAGGTAACTTAAGTTACATTGTTTGTGTATGTGTGTGTATTGGGAACCAGTAACCATGGTCCATTCAGTGACAAGCAGTGCACAATGTAATGGCATTATTTGTGTATAAGTGTGTAATAGGAACCAGTAACTGTGAGGCACTCCATTCAGTGACAAGCAGTACACAATTTAATGGCATTATTTGTGTATGTGTGTTTAATGGAAACCAGTAACAGTGACACAGATCATTCAGTGACAAGCAGTATACAATGTAACTACATTGTTTTCTATTTGTGTGTTTAATGGGAACCAGTATCCGTGAGGCACTACATTCACTGACAAGTAGCACATATTCTAACTGCATTGTTTGTTAATGGGTGTTTAATGAGAACTAGTAACCGTGAGGCAGTCCATTCAGTGACAAGCAGTAGACACTGTAACTGCATTGTTTGTGTATGTGTGTGTAATGGGAACCAGTAACCATGAGGCAGTCCATTCAGTGTCAAGCAGTGCACAATGTAACGGCATTGTTTGTGTATGTGTGTGTAATGGGGACTAGTAACCATGTGCAGTCCATTTAGTGTCAAGCAGTACACAATGTAATTGCATTGTTTTGTATGTGTGTGTAATGGGAACCAGTAACTGTGAGGCACTCCATTCACTGACAAGCAGTACACACTATGACTATATGTTAATGGTTGTGCAATGGGAACTAGCAACCGTGAGGCAGTCCATTCATAGAAAAGCAGTATATAATGTAACAGCTTTGTTGTGTATGTGTGTGTAATGGCAACCAGTAACCATGAGGCAGTCCATTCAGTGACAAGCAGTACACACTATGACTGCATTGTTTGTGTATGTGGTTGTAATGGGAACTAGTTACCATGAGCAGTCCATTCCGTGACCAGCAGTACACAATATAACAGCATTGTTTGTGTATGTGTGTAATGGGAACCAGTAACCATGAGACAGTCCATTCAGTGACAAGCAGTGCACAATGTATTACATTCTGTGTATTTGTGTGTTATGGGAACCAGTAACTTTGAGGCAGTCCATTCAGTGCAAAGCAGTACACACTGTAACTGCATTGTTTGTGTGTGGGTGTGTAATGGGAACCAGTAACCATGAGGTAGTTCATTCAGTGACAAGCAGTACACACTGTAACTGCATTTTGTGTGTGTGTGTGTGTGTGTGTGTGTGTGTGTGTGTGTGTGTGTGTGTGTGTGTGTGTGTAATGGAAACCAATAACCATGAGGCAGTCCTTTCAGTGACAAGCTAGTACACACTGTAACTACACTGTTTGTGTATGTGTGTGTATCGGGAACCTGTAACCATGAGGCAGTCCATTCGGTGACAAGCAGTGCACAATGTAACGGCATTGAAAAAATTGAGCTGCTTACTGCTTGGTGCTTGGTGTGATGGATTTGAAGTGTTCTGAAGACACTCAGTCTTGCTGACTGGATTCTGCTAAAATTCAAAGTCTGGTTATATTTGCATTCACAGTCTGTTGCATACAGAAACTTGCAGAATATACACTGATGAGAGAATATACTTTGCAGCATCAACTTTAGTGAGCAGTAACAAATAACTTTTTATAATAAACCAAACGGAACCATGTTGCAGCTTAAAAGTACTGTTCCAACTTTACTTCTCATATAGTACAGATGATGTGAGAGATATAACATTTACCTTAGGACACATGAGTCCCTACCATACCTCTAACATAACTGGATTTATACAGCTCTTTATATACACTTTTTAGTCATGCATAAACATATTTTTGAGGAAACACATTGTTCTGTATTCTATTTTGGAGAATTGCTTATCCTGTAGAAAGAATACTAAGCTTCCTTGTTTAACAATGTCTTGTAAGAGACCAGCTTTTCTGACAGTGTGAATATCCTGTAACAGTGTCCTGATGTCCATGTAGAAAAACATATTTTTGAGGAAATACATTGTTCTGTATTCTATTTGGATCTTTGTACAAAAACATCTGTTCTTGTGCCAATGCTGATAAGCATATCCTGTTTTCCATGCAGAAAAACATATTTCTGAGAAAACACATTGTCACAGTGTCATAAACATATCCTGTTGTTTTAGGAAACATATTGTGTCCATCCTGTTATTTTAGGAAACATATTGTGTCCATTTTTTATATGCAGAAAAAACATGTCAGTGTTCTTTAAAAGCAGATTTTGCATTTTTGCTCTTGCATACATCCTGTTTTTAAGTCTGTAAGGGAAAAATGTCCATTCTTTAAAAGCAGATTTTGTATTTTTGCTCTTGCATGCATCCTGTTTTAAGTCTGTAAGGGAAAAATGTCCATTCAGCAGATTCCTTTTCCAAGCCATGGTCATTTAGTATGACTGCTGATCACATATTACTAAACTCTGATTCTGCATTTAAGCAAGCTTTTTCTTTCAGCATATTTACAACATAATTAATTTCAGACTAATATTAATAAAATCTAACAATTCCCTCTGTTTTTAAACATACTCAAAACATTTTATATAGAAAACACATTAAGAAACAAACCTATAGTCTTCTTTTGATACAGGTCAAAATGCAATTTTACATAGTTAATACAATGATATTAAGTATTACTACAAACTGAATGTATTTCAAACTTTTTCTTTTGCAGACCATTCTGTGAAAATATTTTTATCAGTTATGAGCTGTGTCTGCTTTAATGTTATTTTTTTTAACTTGATCAATTTATTCTTTTGCAATCACAGAATTTAATTTATGACTTAGAACTGTTCCATTAACTCTTTGCAACTGCTGAATTAACTATAAGAGACAGTAACCATGTGCTACTGCAAGCATTTATACACTACTGAAAACACACAATTTCAATGTCATTTTAACCATAATATTGTGATCATGTCTTCAAACTGCCCATTAACATCTTGGTAAAGTACTGAACTGGGCTTAGATAATAAATATTTGAAAGCAATTATTTTACTGGGGTAAAACCAGTGATATTACAACTTGACAAATTAGTTTTGAACTTATTACAATGTGTCCTGATCAGTATGTATTTACACAGACTGTTTGCTATTTATGCATTTTAATCTAGTAGGTACCCTGGACCCATTGTTTTCTTTAAATATGTTTTTTTTTCACACATATTCATTACTAGACATTAATTTCATTTGTACTGAATTTTTCTGCATTTGTACATACAAAGACTATCATTTGTACTGACATTTTCTACATTTGTACATACAAAGACTGTAAAGTACATTTAGTCTAATCTTACAAATTTAATAACATTAATATTAAGCAAAATCTTGGAAAATGTTTGTCTCTTTAGAAATATCTAGTGGAACTGATACCAAATCCATATGTCCTGTTATTTTAAACTACATACTCAGCAATTAGAAACATTGATGCTTTTTTATACCAACATTGTTTTGCCAAAAACATATTAAAAATAGTGACCAATCTTGTTCATTTTTTTTTACACATATTTATTCTCTCTTGTATAGCTTTACAATTTAACAGGTTGTAAATACAATTTAATACTAAACAATACAATAATAACCATTATGATAGCTATTAACAACTTGTAAAATATCTTATCCTGTCAATCCAGTTTACCAGTATTTCTAATACACTAATATCTGTTTTTTGGTTGTAAATACAATTTAATTCTAAACAATACAATAATAACCATTATGATAGCTATTAACAACTTGTAAAATATCTTATCCTGTCAGGTTTAATCCAGTTTACCAGTATTTCTAATACACTAATACCTGTTTTCCCCCCATAAAAGAGTATTGTCAAGAAGGAATGAGATATTTTTTCCTCTAGCTTTATTTTAGACCCTTATTATTTATTTTTATGTAGCTTTATTTCAGACCCTTGTTATTTATTTTTCTGTAGCTTTATTTCAGACCCTTGTTGTTTATTTTTTCTGTAGCTTTATTTCAGACCCTTGTTGTTTATTTTTTCTGTAGCTTTATTTCAGACCCTTGTTGTTTATTTTTTCTGTAGCTTTATTTCAGACCCTTGTTGTTTATTTTTTCTGTAGCTTTATTTCAGACCCTTGTTGTTTATCTTATCTTTCCAGCATTTCCTGTAACTATTCATTCAGTCTAGGAAGGTCTGAGCTCACATTTCATACTCTATAAACTATAATTAATTCTTTTGGCATTTGTCCTTTAATGTGATTGTGATTTGCATAACTATGCATTTATACTACATTACAATTAGCTTACATGGATTTCAGTATTTTTTTTTATTATTTATTTCACTATTTAACTGTCCTGCCATTAATTTTACAAAAAACTGTTTGAATAATACCATCTGTGATTTTCTTTTTAAAATTCAGAACTTTAACTGTTTGGTGTTACTATATAATTATAAACAAATTGTAAAAAACAAAATAGATATTAGTTTAACCAACACATGTATATTTATATTATTTATATTTGCTGTTGTCTGCCTGTTATTCTTGTGTATTGTAACAGATGTACTCTAGATGAAAAGAACACACATGCATGTCTGTCTTGTATATGTATATCTTTATACAAGCATGTCATTTCTTGTGACTTTAAATTTTTACTCATCTATTTTTATTTAATTTTATACAGTAGAACAGTTTTGTGTACCTTTTGACTATGCTAATGAATGGCATTCATATGCTTTACTTTACTGATAGATGTCTTGCTTTAACTGAATGAAAGTAAAACATTTAAGAATGATTTGTCCAGACATCAGATCCTACCATCCTACCATGTATGTTTAACCATTTTCAAAACATAAACATATTATAAAATATATTTCTTTTGCACAGATTAACTGTGTATGCAGGAAGTTCCCAGTCTCTGTCAGTTCAGCTAATTTATTTCCTTTATCCTGCAACTGCTGTTGAATTTCCAGTAATGTTGCATGGTCTTTCTGACATTCTTTAGTAAGCTGCTCTGCTGAATTTGAAACTCCTATGCACTTTTGAAAAGATGTATGTATAACTTGTCTAAGCTTCCTGAACTCATTATGTCTGTCTTTTAGAAGTTTACTACATTCCTTTGTAACAAAATGTACTTGGGGTTCTATCAGTAACTGATTTGACTCACGTGGTGACAGGACATAACTGTTCAACATCAGAATGTAATGGAAACACTTTACCCTTAGTTAATTCTTCAGATCTGTCTTTACAGTCTATTTTTTTAGCAAAACTGTGTATTATGCCATAAAATAATGCAATATTATTTTATGGCATAATACACAAAATGCAGTTTTTGTTGAAGCACACAATAAACATTTGTCATATTCCACATGGTTTTCTTTGAGATACCAGTCAAATATTGTAATACATTTGCATAATGCCTTACTATCAACCTGCCCTAATAAGGTTTTACATTTACTAATGTGCTGTGTATACCAACATAGCAATTTACTAAAGTTTGGTTTACTCCTGCATGAATTATAAATAATATTCATACTATCTAATAAAAAAAATGTCTATGAATAAACAAACTATGTATGAATGTACAAACTGTCTTAAGAATATGCAAACTCTCTTAAGAATATACAAACTCTGTTTAACATCATCCACACTAAATATGTGACACAGAAAAAAAGTCTTACCAGTTAGCAAGAAAACAGGTGATCAGCTGTTGTTGCAGATGGCTAGACATTTTTCAGAGTCACTTGAGAAGCTGGTGAAGCACAACAGGCAGCGGACTACTGTGCTAGTGGACATTCACCTTTTCTTGAAGAATTTATGGCACTGCGAATTTCTTGAACTAGTCTCACTCCGGATTGTAGATGTCTAAAAAACTTTACTACTGCAAGCTGCATAAACTGGAATACTTCTGTTTAGGATTTACACATACGTACAAATGTTAGTTACTGCAATTTGACTGAAGTGACCCTCTGCAGGGCTTACCATCACTCCCCCTGTGTTTGAATTGCAGATTGTAGGTTCAAATGCAGGCTAGCTTGCCATTGAAAAAATTACATGGATCTTACTTGCTGCTTCTTGCTGGATTTGAAGTGTTCTTAAGACACTCAGTCTTGCTGGCTGGATTCTGCTAAAATTCAAAGTCTGGTTATATTTGCATTCACATTCTGTTGCATACAGAAACTTGCAGAATATACACTGATGAGAGAATATACTTTGCAGCATCAACTTTAGAGAGCAGTAACAAATAACTTTTTATAATAAACCAAACGGAACCACGTTGCAGCTTAAAAGTACTGTTCCAACTTTACTTCTCATATAGTACAAATGATGTGAGAGATATAACATTTACCTTAGGACACATGAGTCCCTACCATACCGATAACATAACTGGATTTATACAGCTCTTTATATACACTTTTTAGTCATGCATAAACATATTTTTGAGGAAACACATTGTTCTGTATTCTATTTTGGAGAATTGCTTATCCTGTAGAAAGAATACTAAGCTTCCTTGTTTAACAATGTCTTGTAAGAGACCAGCTTTTCTGACAATGTGAATATCCTGTAACAGTGTCCTGATGTCCATGTAGAAAAACATATTTTTGAGGAAATACATTGTTCTGTATTCCATTTGGATCTTTGTACAAAAACATCTGTTCTTGTGCCAATGCTGATAAGCATATCCTGTTTTCCATGCAGAAAAACATATTTCTGAGAAAACACATTGTCACAGTGTCATAAACATATCCTGTTGTTTTAGGAAACATATTGTGTCCATCCTGTTATTTTAGGAAACATATTGTGTCCATTTTTTATATGCAGAAAAACATGTCAGTGTTCTTTAAAAGCAGATTTTGCATTTTTGCTCTTGCATACATCCTGTTTTTAAGTCTGTAAGGGAAAAATGTCCATTCTTTAAAAGCAGATTTTGTATTTTTGCTCTTGCATGCATCCTGTGTTTAAGTCTGTAAGGGAAAAATGTCCATTCAGCAGATTCCTTTTCCAAGCCATGGTCATTTAGTATGACTGCTGATCACATATTACTAAACTCTGTTTCTGCATTTAAGCAAGCTTTTTCTTTCAGCATATTTACAACATAATTAATTTCAGACTAATATTAATGAAATCTAACAGGCATTGTTTGTGTATATGTTTGTAATGGGAACCAGTAACCATGAGGTAGTTCATTCAGTGACAAGCAGTACACACTGAAACTGCATTTTGTGTGTGTGTGTGTGTGTGTGTGTGTGTGTGTGTGTGTGTGTGTGTGTGTGTGTGTGTGTGTGTGTGTGTAATGGGAACCAGTATCCGTGAGGCACTACATTCACTGACAAGTAGCACATATTGTAACTGCATTGTTTGTTAATGTGTGTTTAATGAGAACTAGTAACCGTGAGGCAGTCCATTCAGTGTCAAGCAAGTAGACACTGCAACTGCATTGTTTGTGTATGTGTGTGTAATGGGAACCAGTAATCATGAGGCAGTCCATTCATTGTCAAGCAGTGCACAATGTAACGGCATTGTTTGTGTATGTGGGTGTAATGGGGACTAGTAACCATGTGCAGTCCATTTAGTGTCAAGCAGTACACAATGTAATTGCATTGTTTTGTATATGTGTGTGTAATGGGAACCAGTAACTGTGAGGCACTCCATTCACTGACAAGCAGTACACACTGTAACTGCTTTGTTTGTTAATGGTTGTGCAATGGGAACTAGCAACCGTGAGGCAGTCCATTCATAGAAAAGCAGTACATAATGTAACAGCTTTGTTGTGTATGTGTGTGTAATGGCAACCAGTAACCGTGAGGCAGTCCATTCAGTGACAAGCAGTACACACTATGACTGCATTGTTTGTGTATGTGGTTGTAATGGGAACTAGTTACCATGAGCAGTCCATTCCATGACCAGCAGTACACAATATAACGGCATTGTTTGTGCATGTGTGTAATGGGAACCAGTAACCATGAGACAGTCCATTCAGTGACAAGCAGTGCACAGTGTATTACATTCTGTGTATCTGTGTGTTATGGGAACCAGTAACTTTGAGGCAGTCCATTAAGTGTGAAGCAGTACACTCTGTAACTGCATTGTTTGTGTGTTGGTGTGTAATGGGAACCAGTAACCATGAGGTAGTTCATTCAGTGACAAGCAGTACACACTGTAACTGCATTTTGTGTGTGTGTGTGTGTGTGTAATGGAAACCAATAACCGTGAGGCAGTCCTTTCAGTGACAAGCAGTACACACTGTAACTACATTGTTTGTGTATGTGTGTGTATCGGGAACCAGTAACCATGAGGCAGTCCATTTGGTGACAAGAAGTGCACAATGTAACGGCATTGTTTGTGTTTGTAATGGGAACCAGTAACCATGAGGTAGTTCATTCAGTGACAAGCAGTACACACTGTAACTGCATTGTGTGTGTGTGTGTGTGTGTGTGTGTGTGTGTGTGTGTGTGTGTGTGTGTGTGTGTGTGTGTGTGTGTGTGTGTAATGGGAACCAGTAACCATGAGGCAGTCCATTCAGTGACCATCAGTACACAATGTAACTGCATTGTTTGTGTATCTGTGTGTAATAGGAACCAGGTACCATGAGGAAGTCCATTCTGTGAGAAGCAGTACACAGTGTAACTGCATTGTTTGTGTATGTGTGTGTGCATGCACATGTGTACTTGTGTCTGTGTGCTGCTGTGTGTTGTGTACTCTCATTGTGCATGCACAATGGTGTTGGGCCTCGCTATACACAGACATGCTGCTGCTGCTGTGGGTAGTATACTCTCCCTGTCCATGCACAACAGCTTTGGGCCTCACTATACACATACATGTAACACTCATTTTGCTGCATGAAACATAGTACATACTGACCGCATACAGGAATCTATATGTATGGCCATTCTAACAAACTGAGCACCATGTTTATGAATATGGTGGACAGCTTGAAAAATAGCAAACTCAAAAACAATTCTGGCAAAAATTCAAATACTGCAAACATGAGTATAGGTACAAATACAGTTTCTAGTCAAATACATAGCCTCCTGCACTCCAGTGCCCCCATAGTACAGTACTTTTTGAGCTATCTGACTGACAAGAGGGTCTCATGTTTGCCCAGTGTGAAGAAGATTCTGTTACATCTTATTAAAAGCAAAGACCAGAAGCAGTAAGGCATTGTCTTGAACATTATAAATGTGGAGGGTGGAGGCTGCAAAGGAGGAACTCCATCAACAGAAGGAGAGCGATAGAAAAGGCCAATTCAGGGGTTGGAACTAGACATACAGAGAAAGAGAAAAATAATGTTCAAATAAGCCTGCAGAACACAGAGACCATAGAGCGCGGATGAAAGCGTAAATGTTAAAGACGAAAAAGTGAACTCTGTAAAGTCTAAAGTAACACATCTCCCTCCCACCCACAATTACCTCCATACCATCATGCACCAACTTCAAAACTACTAAAAGCGCACCTAAAAACATGCTGGCTATGCCCTTGCAACTCCCACTCTAATATTACCCACCCCATCCAACCACTACCTTTCTTTCCACCCCACTAACTACCTTGATTATAGCAAGCTCAGATGCTCATAAGCCTAGTACTTATTATACAGCAGGAACTTCTTATTGTAACATTTGTTAATGTCTGTTATGTACTTCGCAGATATAGATTTTAGTTGTCTACTGATGTACTATGTTCTTCATCTGTAACTATGTTTGTAATTAATTGCTATGTTAAATTGTTAATTGCTATGTAATCCAATGTAACTATTGTCTGTTTCTTTTAACTGTGGAGCTTTTCTCTCAGGGCCTCCACTGAAAATGGACCTACGTCCAGTCGGACACTCCTGGTCGACACATGTAAATAAATAAATAAATAAAATAAAAATAAATAACACAGCCAGAAAGTATGAATTTATAAAAATTATGAGTAGCAGCAACATAAGATCAAATTACTTTGTGATGTTTGTATGTGACAAATAGTTTACCTGTCAAACTGTGCAAACAAAGAAATGACTTGAAAGTCTCAAGTAAAGCCATTGTTTTACATTAAAGCAAAACACATACTATTGCCAGTGATTTTAAAACAATAAAATGAATGATATTAGATGAAGAAGAATGTATAAAGAAATTGCATTAAAGCACCTAAAATAAAAGAATGGGCTTTACTCAGCTCAGTTTATCCAAAATTGCATGAGATATTATACCTCCAATGTCGATTACACAGGTTGCAGCACCTAGCAAAGTCTCAACCCCAAAATATAACCCTAACATATCCATAATCTTGTCTAGATGAATCCCAGCACAGACCAAAAGTTGCAGTCTATGATGATTCATTTTTACAAAAAGCTCACAAAAGCATTTTACTGATTGACTTTCAGCCAAACTGAATCTGATGTAACTGCTTCAGTCAAATAGCCATTGATGATATGGGTCTCAAACGGCGTACCTTCATAAAGAAGACAATCCAGTGCTTTGTTGTTCCAGCTGCTTCCTGCACAAGTGTCAGCACTGCCATACATGGGCAGGAGATGATTCGCTCGTATGCTATTGTGAAGTAATGCATTTACTCCTCCCCCAAACAAAACAAACATAACCCAACATGAACCTTTTTATACTCTTTTCAGTCCAGTTTTAGATCTGGCCACAGTCCTGAGACCACACACTTTTAGCTGGCTAACAAGACCTACTGAGGTTAAAAGGTCAATGTCTATATTTAGTCTTTGTCAAATTTGATCTCTCAGTGGCTTTTGGTACCACAGACCATGGGTCCTAATAAACTACTTTTATTATCACTGCCATTTTAATAGGCAGTGTGCATGAGGCATGTGACTCTAGGAGACCTCCAGATGGTGGTTTCCAAGTCTACTTCTTCAGGCTCACTTCCTCTGGATTGTGGGATACCTCAGGGTTCTATTTTTGCTTCCCTTCTGTTCAGAGTCTACATGTTTCCATTAAGGGATGCCATTCTAGGGAGAGGCATTTGTTATCACTCCAATATCGATGAAATTCAGCTTTATCTCATGTTTTCTCTGTATAACATGCCTGACTTTACTACCCCTGAGGACTGATTGGGTTCAGTAGATGATATGCCTAACTCTACTACCCCTGAGGACTGATTGGGTTTACTGGATGCCATGCCTAACTCTGCTACCCCTGAGGACTGATTGGGTTCAGTGGATGCCATGCCTAACTCTGCTACCCGTGAAGACTGCTTGGGTTCAGTGGATGCCATGCCTAACTCTGCTACCCCTGAGGACTGCTTGGGTTCAGTGGATGCCATGCCTAACTCTACTATCCCTGAGGACTGCTTGGGTTCACTGGATACCATGCCTATCTCTACCACCCCTGAGGACTGCTTGGGTTCAGTGGATGCCATGCCTAACTCTGCTACCCCTGAAAACTGCTTGGGTTCAGTGGATGCCATGCCGAACTCTACTACTCCTGAGGAATGATTGGGTTCAGTGAATGCCATGGCTAACTCTGATACCACTGAGGACTGATTGGGTTCAGTGGAAGCCATGCCTAACTCTGCTACCCCTGAGGACTGATTGGATTCAGCAGATGCCATGCCTAACTCTACTACCTTTGAGGACTGCTTGGGTTCAGTGGATGCCATGCCTAACTCTTCTACCCCTGAGGACTGATTGGGTTCAGTGGATGACATGGCTAACTCTGCTATGACTGTGGACTGATTGGGTTCAGCGGATGCCATGCATAACTCTGCTACCCCTGAGAACTGCTTGGGTTCAGTGGAAGCCATGCCTAACTCTGCTACCCCTGAGGACTGATTGGATTCAGCAGATGCCATGCCTAACTCTACTACCTTTGAGGACTGCTTGGGTTCAGTGGATGCCATGCCTAACTCTTCTACCCCTGAGGACTGATTGGGTTCAGTGTATGACATGGCTAACTCTGCTACCACTGAGGACTGCTTGGGTTCACCTGCTCACTGTCTGAGACTTAATCACCTTAAACCAAATACATCAAAGATCAAGGCTAAGCTTATCTGTGCCAGTGTTCGTCCATCATGTCTTATAGACTCCTAGGCGATTACTAGGCTATTGGCCAGGAGGTCATTTCAAGCCTAGCCATTTCATTCCAATATAATGCCATAGAAATGTTAGTTAATATCCAAGACTGCATTTAGTAATGACTGCCGTTGTCCAGGATGGTTGTGGGTGCTATTTTCTATAAGAATTTAAGATGGCCCATCCACTCATCCAGGTTCTTTTTGTACAATGTCATAGAGGTCCTCAGTTTCACTTGAATAGGTAGCCCATTCCAAAGATGCGGCAGTTGCTGGGAGATAAACCTGTTCCTCCAGCATGTCCTATTTAAGTCACAGGCCATATTTAGGTCCCTTGAATGGGTGGTCCTAGTCTCATTTGATTTACAGATATAGGTTCACAGGTTCATACTAGGCTATCTGCCCTAGGGCATTTATAAGCCTAGCCAAAATGTGTTTGGCTTTCGCCACCCATTTTAAATTTATTTTGCTATGCCCTTTTTCGAGGTTAGTATACTGTGCCTCTGTCTAACAGTGACACAGAAGTGATACCCGGGGTAAACCTATGATCTCCCATCCACTCATCAAGATTCCTCTTGAAGAGAGTCAATGAGGGACTCTGCCTAACCTGGACTGGGATTTTATTCCAGAGTGAAGGGAGCCTCTGGGTTATAAATCTGTCCCTCCAGCATGTCCTATTTATTTCAGTGCTGAGGTTCAAGTCTCTCGAGCGCGTAGCTCGATGGGATTTGGATTTTCTGAGATGCAGCATGTCCATTAATTACGGGGTGGACATGGCTTTATACGTCTGGCACTGATCGCCTCTGAACAGGCGGTATGCCACTGAGTAGAGCTGGAGTTTCTTTAACCGGGCAGCATATGGCATCTGTTTGACCCCTTTGATCCTCTTGGTGAAGTACTTTTGGGGTCTTTCCAGTTGCTGCAGGTGTCTGATAAGGTACATCCCAAAAGGGGCATTGTACTCAATTATGGGCCTAATGAGGGATGAGTAAAGAGGCACGATGACCTCCCCTGATCTAGATATGAATCCCATCATGATTAGGTGGGCTATATAAAATGTTTTTCTAACCACTTTGGCCACGTGGTTGTCAAATGAGAGATTGCTATCAACTTGGGTCCCCAGGTCCCTAATTACTTCTTCTGTACTTAATGGATTACTACCTATGTGGTAATTTGTGGGCACTTTGTTTTTGCCAAAGGGGATGACTATACACTTTTTGGCATTTAGCTTGAGGCCATGGCTCTGGCACCAGTTGTCTGTTTCTATGAGGCCCTTTTGGAGGATGCTTGTGTCGGCTGGAGAGTCGATTATGGTGCCCAGTTTGCAGTCATCTGCGAACTTGGTCAGCCACAGTCCTTCCATGTTGGCCTGTAGCTCCGAGAAATATATACCGAACAAGAGAGGTCCCAGGACTGAGCCTTGTGGGACACCACTTGTAACTGGTTTGGAGTCTGACATGGCTCCAGCAATTCTAACCATGTGGGTTCTGTCCTTGAGCCAGTTTGCAATCCATCTAGTGACATAGGTGTTTACATTTAAGCTGGAGAGCTTATCTATAATGCCCGAGTGGGGTATTGTATCGAAGGCTTTTTGCGAGGTCCAGGTAGGCTGTGTGGACCACCTTCCCCTCGTCAATGGCCTTGGTGACTGTTTCAAAGAAATCAACCAGGTTTAAGAGGCAGGATCTGCCCTTAACAAAGCCGAACTGGGTAGGATCCAGTGTCTGTAGGTCCCCAATATCTTTATTTATGAGGTCCATGATGATCCTTTCCATAGCTTTGCAGACCAAGCTAGTCAGGCTTATGGGGCGATAGTTTCCAGGATCCGTTGAGGCACCACCTTTATGGAGAGGGACCACTGTTGCTGTACACCACTCTTTGGGCACATATCCTGTAGTAAGGCTGAGCTTGAACAGTAGTTTTATGTTTGGGTTTAGCTCTTCTTGGAGTTCATGTAGGATGCAGCCCGGGACACCGTCTGGTCCCATTGATGCTGTGTTTTTTTGCTTTGGAGAGGGCAGCTCTTACCTGAGCATCTGAGATGTCAGGGGGGCAGCACTCTGCTGGGATAGATATTTGCCCTTTTGGTGGGGAGGGGGGGAGTTTGCACTGAACCTGTCAGCTAGGATGTTGGTAATGTCTGTGGGTTCAGTGTATTTTTTGTCATTTTGGACTAATTCTGAGCATATCTGGGAATTGCCACCCAGGTTCCTAACATAACTAAAGAAAGCCTTGTGATTATCCTTAGTGTCCTGTGCAATTTTTCTCTAGAAGCTGGCCTTAGACAATTTTATGAGTGCCCATAGTTTTTTGCTAATACTGATCAGTGATGCCTTCCCTTTTGGGGATTTTGCTCTATCATTTAGTAGCTTCCTCCTTCTATTGTATAGTTTGTTTATGGCTGGGGTCCACCAGACAGGACGTCTGCCTTTGGAAGATTGGGTCTTGGTTTTATTTGGGATGGCATGATTCATGCATTCCTGAAGATGTTCATAGAATGCGTTTATAAAGGATTCTGCAGTCTGGGCTGTATTTTCCACAGGCCCGGGGGCTTTGAAGGATTCCACCTCGGTTTTGAGGAGTGTGAAATTTGCTTTAGAGAAGTTTTTCACTGTGGTTTTCTGGGCAGGGGGTGGGGTCGGGATGTGAATATCCAGTGAGATTAGTTTATGGTCTGATCTTACCAGTGAGGGATACACTTCTGGTCTGGAGCATAGAGTCCCCATGTTGGTGATGATCAGGTCCAGTATGTTTTCTCCTCTTGTGGGAGTGGTAACAAGTTGTTCCATAGCATTTGAGTTTATAAATTCTAGGAACCTTTGGGCTAGGGTGTTGGAGCTAGAGTAATGCTCCCAGTCTATGTTTGGGTAGTTGAAGTCGCCCAATATAATGGTGTTTGGAGAGACCTTCACATTTTCCAGTGTTCTCAGAAAGGCTGAGTGGGGTTCCTGGGTTTGGGAGGGTGGTCTGTAGCAGGCTATAAACTGGAAGGCAGTTTTACCCACTGTTAGTTGCACATGGATAGTCTCTGATGCTTCGTGCTTTGCCACCAACCTGAAGGTGTGGGTATCTTTTCTGAATATCGATACTCCCCCTCCTTTTGTGGTTCGGTCCAAGTTTTGGGGCCGAAAAGCATGGTATGAGGTATAACCTGGTAGTGCTGGGGTGCTCTCGGGAGCCCTGAACCAGGTTTCTGTTACTGCACAGATATCGATGTTCTCCATGCTAAGGAGAGTTTCGAGTGCATGCATCTTGAGGTTTAGACTTCTGGCGTTGAGTAGCATTTGGTGTGTTTGTCTTTTGAGCCTTGCCTAAAAAAGGCACTATGGGGGTAGCAAGAGCCTTTTCCAATATCCGAAAGCCCAGGGGTGACAGGTGCAAGCCATCCCTAGTGAAGCATCGTGGCTTGTCGAGCATATCATCCCAAGCTGACAGGTATTGGATCCCCTTTGACTGACACCAGTACTTAAGCCAATTGTTGAAATTGATCATCTTGTCTTCATATTGTGGCATCATTCTTGGTGAGGGTAAGATGCTACTCAAGGTCAGGGTCATACTGGCCTGTGCTACATGCTCAAAGAGCTCCTTTATGTCTCTTTTCATGTAGTCCAGGGAGGTACGTCTCAGGTCATTCACACCAGCATGGACAATGACTGAGTCATATTTGTACTTGCCTTGTAGTGAACTGAGTGCTTGTGTTATGTGGCGGATCCTAATGCCCGACAGGCTGCTCACCGTGACCCTCTCCTTGTTCAGCCTGGTGAGCGGGACATCAGTGTGCCTGACGATAGAGTCACCTATTACAAGTGTAAGTGCGTTCTGTTTGTGAGCCGGTAAGCAACCCATCTTACAACAAAGGGGTTTACATTCAGTTTGCAAAGTTTATCACTAATGCCCAAGTGTGGGATTGTGTCAAAAGCCTTTGCCAAGTCGAGGTATGCTGTGTGTGCAGTAAGTTCATTAGGTTTTGGTCTGAGATTGCTCGGAAGGCCAGGCATAAGTCTCCCCTAAGAAGTCTATATGATGCTGAGTAAAGTTACAAGAACTTTAGTGGGTCTGTGTACGGCACATGCTGTAGTCCCTTGATCTTCTTCATTAGAAACCTCTGAGGTCTTGCCAATTGCTGCAGGTGCTTTGTACGGTACATGCCAAATGAGGAGTTATACTCAGTTATGGGCCAGATTAGTGCTGAGTATAGAGGGGTTGAAACCTCTTTTGCTCTGAGTGAGATGCCTTTACCAGTCAAGTGTGCTACATAGAAAGCCTTCAGTAGACACATGGCGGTCAAAGTTAAAGTCATGGTCAACTGTGACGCAAGTCCCTTACCACTTTGTGGGTACTTAGGGTATTGTTGTTGATTTGGTAGTGTGACGGGGGGGGGTTGTTTGTGCTGAAGGGAATGATGATTCATTTCTTTGCATTCAGTTTGATACAGTGACTAAGACACCAGTTGTTGTCTGTGTAAGACCCTCCTGGAGAATACTGACATAATTTGGGGATTCAATAATTGCTCCCGGTTTGCAGTCTTCTGCAAACCTGGTCATCCACAACTCCTTAATTTTGACCTGAACTTCTGAGAAGTATATACCAAACAGTAGGGGGTGCAGCACTGACTCCTTTGACACCCTGCTGGTAACAGGTCTACTGAGTGATGTGGAGTCATCCACTTTGATAGTGTGCGTTCTGTTTGTGAGGCGGTAAGCAACCCATCTTACAACAAAGGGGTTTACATTCAGTTTGCAAAGTTTATCACTAATGCCCAAGTGTGGGATTGTGTCAAAAGCCTTTGCAAAGTCGAGGTATGCTGTGTGCATAGATTTGCCCTCATTAATGGCCCTGGTCATATTTTTGAAAAAATCCACAAGATTTAACAGGTAGGATCTGCCCTTGACAAAGCTGAATTGGGTAGGATCCAGGGTTTGGAGCTCGCCTATGTCTTTATTTATGAGGTCCATAATGATACATTCCATGGTTTTACAGATGAGGCTGGTTATGTAAGTCCCTGGGTCTGTTTCTAGGCCAGCTTTGTGGAGAGGAATAACTTTTGCTGTACTCCATTCTTCAGAAACAAAGGCTGTGGTTAGAGTATGATTGAAAAGGGTACTTAATGGTGATGTTACTTCATGTTTTAGCCTGTTTAGAAGACAGCCTGGGATGCTGTCTGGTCCCATAGATTCTGTGTTTTCTGCTTAGACAAGGCTTTGATGACCTTTTCTTCAGATATGTAGGGGACGGGAGATGTTTGGGCCAAGGTTTGTGATAGAGATGAAGGGGATAGAGGATGAAATTTCCACCAAACCTATCTGCTAGCATCTGCACATGCTTGGGCCCTACCTTTTAGACTATGTAAGTAGCTGTAAAAGGCCTTATAGTTATCATTGGCTGTGCTAGCCATGTTTTTCCTCAAAGAGGCCCTTAGAGGATTTGACAAGTTGTCTTATTTGCTCATTGAGGCTGAGGATGGTGCTTTTCCATTGTTGCGGTCTCGCCTTTGTTTTCATGGACAGCAACTTTTTGCATTTATTGTAAAGTTTGTTGATGCTGGATGTCCGTCATGGTGGCTTGTTTTTACTTGGGGCTCTGGCTTTGATTTTTTTCTGGTACAACCGAGTGTTTAAACTTATGCAAATGATTGTACAGGGCTTTAGTGTATGCTTCTGTGTAGTTACCACTTCCAGCTGGGGGTGGGGGTTGGAATGCATTTGCACCTTCATCTAGGAGGGTATAGTTTACATTTGTGAGGTATTTTAGGCTAATTTCACCCTTTGAGTTCTGGTGTTAGTGTCAGCTTGAAAGAGACTGATTTGTGGTCAGATTTAAATAGTGAAGGTCTGACAGTTGAGGTAGTGCATTCATTTGGCATGTTAGAGGACCAAATCTAGTATGTTCCAGGGCATTTGAGTTAACAAAGTCAAGGAACTTTTGTGCTAGCGGGTTAGGGCTAGCATAGGTTTCCCAGTTGATGGTGGGATAATTTAAATCCCCCATAACCAGAGTGTTATGTAATATTTGGATTATCTCTAGTTCGGTCAAGTAGGCTTCATACACGTCATAATCCGTGGAAGGGAATCTATAACTAGCTATGACTTGAATGGGGGTCTTACACACTGTAACCTGAACTTAGAGTAATTCCATCGAGTTGTCCAGTCTAACTAGACAGGAGGTGAATTTATCTCTAATATAGCTAGAAACACCACCTCCTTTGGTTCTCACACATTCATTTTGTGGTTTAAAGGTGTGGAAGGCATTGCAGCCTTGCAAGGCCAGAGTACTCTCTGAACCCTTGAATCAGGCTTCTGTGACTGCACAGACATCTGCATCTTCCAGTGATACAAGCGTTTCCAGGATGTGCAGATTTTGGTTTAACCTCCTAGCATTTAGCAGTATGACCTTTATTTTGTTATGATTGGCAAATTTCACATTGCTGTTTGTTTTCATCACCTTGCTGAAAAAAGGCTCTATGAGGAAGGTAAGAGCCTTTGTCAGCAGCCAAAAGCTTAGAGGTGCCAGCTGCAAACTGTCTCTAGCAAAGCAGCAAGGTTCGTTGACCATGGCTTCCAGGAAATGGATCTGCTCTGAATGACACAAAAATTAAGCAAATTATTGAAATCATTTTTTTTATTTATACCGCATCTTCATTCTAAGTGAGGGTAGTATGCTGGTCAAGGCTAGGGACATACCTGAGTGGGACATTTAATCAGAGAGCTCAGTCATGTCTGTCTTCATTTAGTCCAGTGAAGTACATCTCAGGTCGTCCAGTCCAACATACACTATGACAGAGTCATAATGGTACTTGTTGCTGAGATACCTGAGTGCATGCATGATCTAATGAATCCTGGCACCAGACAGGCAGTTGACTGTGACTTTCTCCTGGTCACCTGGTTTCACCTGGTGAGTGAGACATCCATTTGTCTCACTACTGAGTCTCGAATGACCAGAAAATTTGTTTTTTGAGTGTTATGCCTTACGGGCTTGGTAGGTGAGATACTGGTGTTGCAATGCATCGCGGGTGCTGTGGTAACTCTGTTAGTTGTACCAGTCCTGTGTTTTGGAGGTCTTTGCTGTCTCCATAGTTTTTTTTAGAGAACCTCTGTGCATATGCTGATTTTTGTGTTGGATGCTTACTATGTGTATGAGTAGTGGTACTGTGTGCATGTGTAGTGGTGGGTGGGTTGACAACTTCTTCCATGTTACTGTTTTCAGTCCTAGAGAGCATGCTTGTCTTTCCAGTAACTCATTAAGATTGGGATTTTTGTCTCATGTTCATGACTTGGGTGAGATTGCCACTAAATGACCAGGTGGCATCTGTAGTAAAGGCATCCTACTTCCACTGGAAGAACATTTTCTGGGTCAGACACTTGACACCGTCTACAGACTTGGCAGTGATGGTTAATATGCTTGTTATTTCATATTTGTAGTATGTAATGCCTTTAATCTCAGCATTATGGAAGGTTACATGGCTCATCTGCAGTGAATGCAGAATTATTTGGCCAAACTATTGACTGGTACTGCTGTAATAGTCATCTAACTCTGATTTTATTGGATCTGTATTGGCTTCAAGATGGACCTAGATTTCTCTTATCACAGGATCATAGGAGGTTACTAGGCTAATGAACCTAGGGCCCTTACAAGCCTAGCCAAGTTTTAGCCTTATTTCCATGATCAGCACCTATCGCCCTTGTCTAAGAGGGACAGAGGTGGAACCCCTGGGGTGAATCATGGTTATCCATCCAATCATGCAGATTGCATTTGAAGAGAGCCAATAAGGTGCTCTGCTTGACATGAAGTGAGAGTCTGTTCCAAAGGTATGGTAACCTCTGGGAGACAAATCTGTCCCTCCAGCAGGTTCTATTAATATCACATACCAGGTTAAGAGCTTTAGAGCGAGTAACCCATGCACCATTTGACTTACATATATGCAGCATTTCCAATAAAGCAGTGTCAAAGATGGTCTTATATGCAAGGCAGAGATCACTTCTGAGAAGTCTGTATGAAACAGAATAAAATGACAGTGATTTCAGAAGCTCTTCATAGGACAGATGTTGAAGACCTTGAATTTTCCTTGAGAGGAACCTTTGTGATCTCTCCAATTGCTGCAGGTGCTTGGAAAGGTACACACCAAAAGGGGCGTTGTACTCAATTATTGGCCTGATGAGGGAAGAGTATAGGGAGGTTATAACTACTTTTTTTGTTCTGAAGGCAAAGCCCTTACCTATGAGGTGAGCAATATAGAATGCCCTTCTTGCCACTATGGAGACATGGTGATCAAAGGTAAAGTTGCTGTCAACCTGTGTGCCCAGGTCTCTCACTACTGAGTCCATACTTAGGGTGTTGTTATTGATGTGGTAGTTAGCAGGAACTTCGCTCTTACCAAAAGGGATAATACATGTTTTTGCATTGAGTTTAAGGCCATGACTTTGGCACCAATCAGTTGTTTGTGTAAGACCCTCTTGTAGGATGTTGACATCATTTGGTGATGCTATGACCACTCCCAGTTTGTAGTCTTCAGCAAATATTGTCAGCCACAGACCTGTAGTTTTAGCTTGTACTTTGAAGAAATAGATTGCAAACATTAGAGGTCACAGGAACTGTCTGTGGAACACCACTGGTTACAAGTCTGCTGTTGGAGGTGGATTCCCCTATTTGGCTATACGGGTTCTATCAGTGAGCTAGTTAGTGACCCATCTAACGATATAAGGGTTGGTACCTAGCTGGGTGAGTTTGTCAGTGATGCCTGAGTGGGAGATGGTGTCAAACATCTTGGCTAAGTTTAGGTAGGCTGTATGCACAGATTTCCCCCTCACCAAGGACCTTGGTGGCTGTCCTTAAAAAGTCCAGCAGATTTATCAGGCATGATCTCCCTTTGACAAATCCAAACTGAGTAGGGTCAGGTGTTTGGAGATTACCTATATCCTTCTATATCCTTGTTGATAAGGTCCATGATGATTCGCTCAATGGCCTTGCAGATATGGCTAGGCAGGCTAATAGGTCTGTAGTTCCCAGGGTCAGTGGAAGCACCACCTTTGTGCAAGGGAATAATGGTGGCCATTTTCCATTCAGCTGGGATGAAGCGGTGCTTAGACTGTGATTGAAAAGAATACCCAATGGTGTTGGTAATTCTTGTTTGTCTTTAAACAACTCACAATCTTTAAAGTTTTGACACTCTCCTCCCATGCCCTTCACAGTCTGGAAGCTTCCTACCTTACTGATTTGCTGAGACTATATGACCACATTATCAGGTGAGTGTTTGCTTGCTGTTCTACAAGCCACATAAGTAACATCAGGCAGAATTTGTTTGGCATATCCTGGTACTGTCCTGTGTTGCCACCCACCACCCTTTATTTTATTGAATGATATTGAATACTCCTCCAGTAAGAAAACAAAATTCCATCCTTATAAGAGGGTCTATTTAGACCCTTGCAAAAGTACATTAACGACCTTTAACTAATTATAGCCTAGTGACCCTTCCAGCCTTTCTGTAGTTACATTCTACTGGTGCTTCAGGGTATCTAATTTGCCTGTTTATATTTGCACTAATAATTCCAAAACCATGCTACATATTAGCTACTAAAAGATTTTGTCATAAAGCGTACATTATGGGCAGCAAAGCTGTATTGATACTTGGCCTCTGTCTAGTACTGTTTAAGAGATTTATATTGTCATCATTTTCGTATTGTTCTTACTATCTCAACAATCAATGAATGGACAAACAAAATGCTACTGATAGTACGTGTATAACTAGAGTGGTTATTGAGATGTTATAAGTTCTTTACAAAATAATCCAAAATCATTATTTGCTATGTTTATTCTGACTTATAAAGTCCATTTTAAAACCTAGATTCTAATGTGCATTACCAGTATAAACATCACTTGTGCTGGACAGTTTGCTCTTCATGCCCCTTTTGTAACCCTTATGACTCCATATTTATAATAATATCTTTAAATAATATGGAGACAGAAGTCAGGACTCAAGTTAACTTTTGGTTAGCTGAGTGTCATTTGGTCACATATGACAGCTACACAAATTCAGATATCATACTTTAGGGGTTTGGACTTTTTCCTTTTACCCTAAGGTTGTGTGATATATACAGAGAGAATTAAAAATATGACAATGTAACATCCCGCATGCAAGAATGTTTTTTTCCCCAAACTAATATTTGCAGGTTTGATGACTACCTGTGACTCCTGATTAACATATGCAGTCCAGTGAAGCTCAGGAAGTTTGCACTGTAACTTCCAATGGATGGAGCTTAAGCCTTTTGACAGAATCAAATCAAACAAATGTTCATATCTTTGGAACTATAGGGGTTAGGAAAGAAGTGTAAATGACAAACTCTTCAACACAAACTATTTTATAGTGGCAGTATTCTTTAGGTTCTAGGTCATAAAATGAATTTTATAACTCACAGTAAATGCAGTAACTATTACGTTTTAATATTTTGCAAACAACTTAAAATATCTCAGCAACCACTCAAGTTGCACTTTTTTTCATCTAGCTGAGAGCTTTTATATGGAGTTCCATCTGTGTTACTTGGTTGTTGAGATATTTAGAAAAATGTGAAAATTATATCTATATAAATTGATATCATAAAAACAACATTTACTATGTTTTTACCTGTACTAGACAGAGGTCAAATATTAATGCAGCTGAATTTGCCACTCTGTAAGCTTTAAGATGAAATCTTTTAAAACCTTGTATGTAGCATGATTTTAAAATTATAATGAGCACTAAAAGAACCTTGCCACATAGGTAAACTGTGAGACTGCTGACATTGTAAATATAAGCCCCAAAAAACGATAACAATTGCAGTCCACAGACATGGCAAAAACTGAATAACCACAGTCATAAAATATAAAAAACGCATTTAATTACGAACGGTAAGCGCTTTCATTAAATAGCTTCATCATCTGATTTCTAGTCCATCTGATTTTTGGAGGACGTTATCGGATGTAATACCAGCTACTCTCCCTGCCAAGTATCGCACTGTCAAACATCCGTTTTCCTTATTGTCCTTATTTTAGGTTGTTGACGTTTTTCTGTCTGTATGCTTGAAACTGTTTTAATACCTGACCTTCCTCACATGTAATTTTGAAAAAGAAAAGCTCTTTATCCAAGAAAGCTTTACATGAGGATTTGGTATCCCTATACACTTCTGTTGGCAAGAGATAAGTTTAAAGCTGCAAATCTGCCTGTATACAGCAAATGGTTCAAACCATTTATTCTTATTCTGAAATTACTCTGAATCCTCTCAGTACTTAAAATGTCACTCTTTGCTTTGGGAGTCCAAGGGAAAGCCGTATTCTCTTACTTACTTTTCCGAAGAGTAGTAACTAGAGGAATTAAGTTGTCTTGGCACTCTTTATTTCCATTTTATAATATACAGGTATATGATTTGCTAGTTTACAGAATATGTCACTGCATAATTTGAAACCTAAACTGCCATTTGTCAAAAATGTCAAAATCATTAGCTGAACAATAAGACAGGACTGTACAATGGTACAATCATGCATTGGTCAGTGCAGCATAGTCCTTGAGTCTTAACTTTGGCCTTGTCAGTGTTTCATTCTTTGTGAAGTTTGCACATGTTGCCTGTGTCCATTTGATTTTTGCCAAGAGTCTTGCTTTCTTCCCATGCTCATAGGTTGGTACTAGGCTATCGGCCCTAGGGCCTATAAAAGCCTAGCCATAACAATTCCCTGGCTATTTCTTCCCACACTATTTACTTCCCTAGTTCCATCTAACAGGGTGACTGACATGATGCTCAGGGTGAATTTCCTTTCTCCCATCCAGTAGTCAAGGTTCCTTTTGAAGAGGGCCATGGAGGTGCTCTGCTTGACATGTATGGGCAGTCTATTCCAGAGTGTGGGGAGTCTCTGGGTCAGGAACCTATCCCTCCAGCATGTTTTGTTTATTGTGATGATTAGATCTCTGGAGTGTGTGGCTCTTAGGGATTGGGAGTTCTTTAAGTGTAGCATGTCCAACAACTCTGGGTTTGACATGGCCTTGTATGTTAAGCAGAGATCACCTCTGAGTAGACGATATGCAACAGAGTATAGCTGGAGTTTTTTAAGGCGGTCAACATAGGGCATCTGCTTTAGGCCTGTGATTCTTTTAGTGAGGTATTTCTTCGGCCTTTCCAGTTGTAGATGTCTTGAGAGGTGCATACCAAATGAGGTGTTGTATTCTATAATGGGTCTAATGAGGGATGAGTACAGTGGGACAATGGCCTCCTTTTTCTGGATGCAAAGCCCTTCTTGATGAGGTGTGCCACATAGAAGGATTTTCTGACTGGTGTGGTGATGTGGTTATTGAAGGTGAGACCACTGCCCACTTGTGTCCCTAAGTCTCTTATCACACTTTTGGTGTTTAGTGTAGTGCCACCTGTGTGGTAATTCACAGGTACATGTTTTTCCCCAAAGGGGATAACTATACATTTCTTGGCATTGAGCTTGAGCCCATGGCTCTGGCACCAAGCATCTGTTTCTGTAAGGCCCTTTTGTAGCGTATCCACATCATTTGGGGATTAAATAATGGCTCCTAGTTTGCAGTTATCTGTGAACTTTGTTAGCCAGAGTCCCTTAGTGTTGGCCTGTACTTCAGAGAAGTAGATGCAAAACAAGAGCGGTCCCAGGACTGAACCATGAGGTACTCCACTTGTCTGGAGCTGGATTTGGGGTCAGCTGCTTTTACATTGTGGGTTCTGTCAGTAGGCCAGTTGGCAACCCATCGAGTGATGTAGGGATTAATGCCGAGCTTAGTAAGTTTATCTATGATTCCAGAGTGGGGGATGATGTCAAAGACCTTGGTGAGGTCCAGATAGGCTGTGTGGACTGCCTTACCCTCATCCACGGCTCTGGAGACTGATTCAAAGAAGTCAATCATGTTCAGGAGACAAGATCAGCCCTTCGCAAACCCAAACTAGGTGGTGTCCAGTGTTTGAAGGTTGCCAATATCTTTGTTTATAAGTTCCATGATAATACATTCCATGGCCTTGCAGATCAGGCTCATCAGACTGATGGGGTGGTAGTTTCTGGGATACAGGTTGGATCCCCCCTTGTGGAGTGGGATAACTGTAGCTGTGCTCCACTCAGTGGGCACAAAGCCTGAGGTGAGGGTATGATTAAACATGACACTTAGGTGAGGTGCCAGTTCATTTTGTAGTTCATGTAGCACACAGCCCGGGATGTTATCTGGTCCCATGGATGCTGTATTCTTATCTTTGGATAGTGTGTTTTGTACCTGTGTGGCCGTTATTACCTGAATTTGGCAATCTTCCAGTATTGAGATGGGCCGTTTAGGGGGTGAGAGGGGGATGAAGTTAGCACTGAATTGATATGCAAGGATATTGGCAATATCCTTGGGATCAATATATTTAATGCCATTCTGTTGTAGCTCATAGCAGATCTGAGCATTGCGATTTAGATTCTTGACATAGTTATAGAATGCCTTGTGGTTGTCTTTGAAATCTTTGGCAATTTTATTTTCGTAACTAGCTTTGGAGGATCTTACGAGGGATATCAGCTTCTTACTGAGGCTGGTAAGGGAATTTTTTGCATAGTGGGATTTTCCTCTTTTCTGCAACAGTTTCTCCCTTTTGTTGTAAAGTTTGTTTATGGCAGGGGACCACCAGATTGGCTTCCTTTTTTTGGAGGAGAGCATCTTGGTTCTATTTGGGATGGCATGATTCATGCATGAGTGGATCTGCTCATACAGTGCCTTAGTGTAGGACTCAGCAGTCGAAATTTCAGTTCCTGTCTGCATGGGTGTCATGAAGTTTGTCACTTCTGACTTGAGTAGCATGAAGTTGGCTTTGGAGAAGTTTTTTATGGAGGTTTCCTTACTGGGGAGTTGGATGTGGATGTTAAGGGTGATTAGCTTATAGTCTGACCTGACTAACAAGGGGGTGATCATAGGTGAGAGTATCGATTTCCCATGTTGGAAATTACCGGGTCTAGGATATTGGAGCCCCTGGTGGGACTATGGATTAGTTGGTCTAGGGCACTGGAATTTTATTAATTCCAAGAACTGTTGGGCAAAGGTGTTTGTACATCAGTAGTTTTCCCAGTTAATGGCAGGGTAGTTGAAATCACCCACTATTAGGGTGTTTGATTGTATCTTAATATTTTCCAGTATGTTTAGAAAGGTGTAGTGAGAATCTTGGGGCATGGTGGAGGATCTGTAGCAAGCTACAATTTGGATTGCAGTCTTACCTAGTGTTAGTTGCACCTGGAAAATTTCAGATGAATTGTGTTGGGCAACTAGCCTGGTGGTGTGAATATCCTTGGTGAATATGGACACTCCTCCACCTTTAGTGTTTTGATCCTGGTTTGGCGGCCAAAAAGTGTGGTAAGAGTTGTAGCCTGGCATTGCAGGGGTGATCTTTGGAGCCTTGAACCAGGTCTCAGTTGCTGTACAGATATCGATGTTCTCCATTTTTAGGAGTGCCTCGAGAGTGTGCATTTTGAGGTTTTGACTTCTAGCATTGAGTAGCATTACCTTCAGATTTTGCATGCTTGTACCTGTTATGGTGGTGGTTTTGTCCTTTGAACTTTGCCTAAAAAAGGCACTATAGAGGTGGCAAGAGCCTTAGCCAGTAACCTGAATCCCTGGGAAGACAGGTGCAGACCACCTCTGGCAAACCATCGTGGTCTGTTGATCATGTCGTCCCAGACAGACAGATACTGGATCTCCTTTAAATGACACCAGAAGCTTAGCCAATTGTTGAAGTCAATAATTTTTTTCCTTATATTGTGGTATCATTCTGGGTGAAGGCAGGATGCTACTCAAGGCTAGGATCATACCTGCCTGGGCCACATGATCTGAAAGCTCTTCCATGTCTCTTTTCATGTAGTCCAGGGAGGTACATCTCAAGTCAGTCACCCCAACATGGAGAATGACAGAGTCATATTTGTACTTGTTGTAGAGTGACTTGAGTGCATACATTATGCGGCGGATCCTGGCACCCGACAGGCAGCTGACTGTAATTTTCTCCTTGTTCAGCCTGGTGAGTGGGACATCAGTGTGCCTTCTTACAGAGTCACCAATGACTAAAGTGTTAGGTACATTGTCTTGCCTTAGGGGCTGATGCTGGGTGGCACACTGGTGTTGTGAGCGATTTGACACTTTGGTTGTGATTGGTGCTTGTTTGCATTTCAGCTTCTGAGGTCCTTGTTGCTTGGGCAGGTTACAGTTAAGGGCCTCCGCATATGTGGATTTAGTGTTGCTATCAGTGGGTGTTGGTGTGAGTTTAGAAGGGCTATGTGTTGCTTGAGGTGTAGTGTGGCTGTTAACCTTCTTCTCTTGACTATCTATCACAATATTGGGTGGAGAGAGCTTTGCTTCCAGTTTAGCTGTGTAAGTGCATCTCTCACAGGTTGTAGTGTTGGGTGGTAGGAGGAGAGGGTTGTCTGTGTACATGAGGCAATTGCTGCATTGCTGCAGTTTGCCCAGATTCACCAGGTGGACAGGAGAAATCACTGGAAGCTGATCCTTGGACATGCCTGGTTTGGTGCTTTTTTGAAAAGTACAGGAGCTGTTTTCCCTTCCCTTAGCAAGGTGCTTTGTAATTATAGGCTGTTTAGTGCCTATGAATAATTTCTCCGTATTAATAAGGAGAATTGAGTGCTTGTATCAGTTTACCACTTCCTAGTGCTTTCCAGCAGGTATTATAGCAAGTGCTAGTCACAGGGATGCTTAAAGGTAAGATGAAAAAAAAATGTTTTTTTCTAAACACTGCAGTTTGGACTAGAGAAGTTAGATGTGAACGTAGGTAACTTTCTGTCTAAAAAGTTAAGTTTTAGTGGAGAGTCACTATTTTTAAAACAGCAAGATAGATTGAAAGGGGGTGATCACTTTTGTATTCTGGTACTATGGAATACAGTAGGATGGCCAATAAATTTAAATAGTTGAAGGGGAGTGATTTCACAAAATGATAATTGTGTGCTTACTCACACAAGCCAGTGAAAGCAGAGGAAATGAGATATATGGTCAAATTAACATAAGAGGCTGGCAGCTAGAAAGACAGTGGTATTTAAGAACAGAATAGTAACAGGGTGGACGGGTGGGAAAAAATTTCTGCCTAACTCACAAGAGACAGAGCTGTGGTCACTTTTGAAGTTTTAATATGCAGTTATAAGCCGAATACAAGTGAAACACAAGGTAAAGAAATCAAATCACAGTATTCAAAATATAAAAAGGCAATAAACTAATACAAAATACAACAAATAAAAAGCAAACTAACCTTTCCTTCACAGCAAAGTGTAGCAGAGTCTGGGTGAGCCTTTCTATTAAAGCTCTGACATGTTTTATTATACCCCTTAAATAGAAGGCTTAGTTCCATGTTCCACTCTCTCAGTTAACAAATGATCATAGGTTCATAGGTTCATAGATTAGTACTAAGCTAACTGCCCTTGCGAGCCATTTTAAGCTTAGCCAATTATCCCTTGTGAGACTCAAACCCGGCACCTTGTGTTTGTAAGGCAAAAATACCTTAACCATTAGGCCACCCTCCCAACTTTAAGTGACCTTTTCTCTCTTGTGTGTGTGTGTGTGTGTGTGTGTGTGTGTGTGTGTGTGTGTGTGTCTTTCAGCTTTTCTCAGTTAGGGGTCACCACAGCAGAACTCTGGTCCGCTAATGATTGGCAGTAGATTTTTACGTGCTGAGCTGCCAGCCCTGACGCACAACCTTCAATGAAGGTACGCCCATTCACGCATGTCTCCACACAGAATCTTAATTGATCAGTTCTAATTTCTGCCTGACTCTCAAGAGACAGAGCTGAGATCTGTCTTAAAGTTTAATATGCAGTTAAAAGCAGAATACAAGTGGAACACACGGTAAAGAAAACAAATCACAATATTTAAAATATAAAAAGGCAATAAACTAATACAAAATACAACAAATAAAAAGCAAACTAACCTTTCCTTCACAGCAAAGTGTAGCAGAGTCTGGATGAGCCTTTCTAATAAAGCTCTGAAATGTTTTATTTTACCCCTTAAATAGAAGGTTTAGTTCCTAGCTCCATCCCCTCAGTTCACAAATGATTACCTCTTCTGTCTTATGTATGAGTCCTTAATTGATCAGTTCTAATTTCTGCCTGACTCACAAGAGACGAGCTGTCATCTCTTTTGAAGTTTTAATATGCAGTTAAAAGCAGAATACAAGTGAAACACAAGGTAAAGACAACAAATCACAGTATTCAAAATATAAAAATGCAAACTAATACAAAATGCAACAAATAAAAAGCAAACTAACCTTTCCTTCACAGCAAAGTGTAGCAGAGTCTGGGTGAGCCTTTCTAATAAATCTCTGAAATGTTTTATTTTACCCCTTAAATAGAAGGTTTAGTTCCTAGTTCCACCCCCTCAGTTCACAAATGATTAACCTAAAGTGACCTCTTCTATCTTATGTACGAGTCCTTCAAAAGAGATGACAACTCTGTCTCTTGTGAGTCAGGCAGAAATTAGAACTGATCAATCAGTTCTAATTTCTGCCTGACTCACAAGACACAGAGCTGTCATCTCTTTTGAAGTTTTAATATGCAGTTAAAAGCAGAATACAAGTGAAACACAAGGTAAAGAAAACAAATCACAGTGTTCAAAATATATACTGGCAATAAACTAATACAAAATACAATGAATAAAAAGCAAACTAACCTTTCCTTCACAACAAAGTGTAGCAGAGTCTGGGTGAGCCTTTCTAATAAAGCTCTGAAATGTTTTATTTTATCCCTTAAATAGAAGGTTTAGTTCCTAGCTCCACCCCATCAGTTCACAAATGATTAACTTTAAGTGACCTCTTCTATCTTATGTATGAGTCCTTAATTGATCAGTTCTAATTTCTGCCTGACTCACAAGAGACAGAGCTGTGGTTTCTTTTGAAGTTTTAATATACATTTAAAAGCAGAATACAAGTGAAACACATGGTAAAGAAAACAAATCACAGTATTCAAAATATAAAAAGGCAATAAATGAATACAAAATACAACAAATGAAAAGCAAACTAACCTTTCCACATACATGTAGGGATGTGGTTATGTTCAAAATTGCCTGTGTATGTGTGTGCGTTCACTTGTGTGCAGTTAAAAGCAGAATACAAGTGAAACACAAGGTAAAGAAAACAAATCACAGTGTTCAAAATATATACAGGCAATAAACTAATACAAAATACAATGAATAAAAAGCATGTGTGTGTGTGTGTATGTGTGTGTGTGTGTGTGTGTGTGTGTGTGTGTGTGTGTGTGTGTGTGTGTGTGTGTGTGTGTGTGTGTGTGTGTGTGTGTGTGTGTGTCTGTCTGTCTGTCTGTGTGTTCTATATGTCCTCTGTGAGTTCCAGGATTTTACCCAGAGTTATTCCCCTTTGTATACCACTGTCTGTCCTAGGGGTGCCATAATCTGCCGCTGCCTATCTTCAGGGTTGCCATAGTCTGCTTTCTAACTATTCCTTCTGTTTATACATGTATTTAATGTCTTCTATATTTATTTATCAAAGTTGTTTTGGAAATCTAAACTTGTGACATGTTTTTGTTGGGCTTTCTCTGAACCAGTTAGAACTTTGTGGATAATGCAACTTGTAATGTCAGAACTGCAGAGTTTTTTTTATCTATGTCTATGTTGGCCACTGGTGTCTGATTGCCCTATTAACAATGAAATTGAAAGCACCTGAAAAGCATCTATAGTTATTGCAGGAATGCTTGTTAACTTTGCCATTTATAGACAGCAACAACAACAGTAACTCCATGTGTTGTGAGTGTAGCATGGTGTAAACCAGGACTGTTTTTAATAATTCTCCTTTTTTCTTTCATTTGTCCACACCTCTCCAATGACCCTCAGCCCATTTCCTAATTTAGTTACCCATAGCTAAGTAACTGGACATCATATATTGCTCAGGAAGAGGATTTTTTTTTCTTTATACAAGAGAACATCATTGTGGAAGGGAAGAAACTTTCTTTCTTTTAGGGTTGAGATGAACATCGTGGCTGGGATAATTGAATTTAACTATATGTTATGTTATGCTATGTGGAGAGGATGCTGTCTGCAGCGAGAGGTAGCCAAGTCAAAACCAAAGAACGTAGGTTTCTCTGTTTTTTGTTTTGTTTTTATTTTTATTTATTTATTTGCTGTAGGCATCCTGTCTATTTTTATTCTTTTTTATTTTATTTACCTGTGTGTGCCAATCTACTCATATTTGAAACAGTATTTGCACTATTTACTTTATTATTTAAGTAAGTTCATTTGCTAACCCTTATTACTTTTTCGTACTGTTATTTATCTGACAAAGCAGGTAAGCATTATTTACACTGTTGGATAATGAGTTACATTGCACACATCTCCCATTAGACTGCTTACTCATACTACTAGTAAAGAAAGTATTAATTGGTTTGTTCACATTTAGCTTGATTAAATGCAGCCAGGTAATTGGGTACTCCTGGCCCTATCCAGATTGGTTGCAGTGCCATCATAACAGAAAGAAGACTGTGGGAAATTGGATAATTCTGCCAGCCTTCCCAGGGAACTGTATGTGTGAATGTATTACTTTTTGTGAAAGGCAGTTACCATCTATAGAGGGTCACTGGAAGGCACTGGTTCAGACAGCTAGAGAGACAGAGCATTGATGGAGTCTAGTGGTGCTTGGCCAAAGACAAAGTACTGTAAGTGGTCTGTTTTCAGTCTAGTTTGGGTGTGGATGCTGAAGACCCATGCTAAGGATAGCAGTGTTTACTCCCTTTATGCTCTTGTTGCCAGCTTGTACTTTGCAAATTAATAATTGAAATAGATTTGCATGAACTTTCTTGTATTACATTATCCTTGGCTTGCAGTTTTTGGCATTCTGCTATCTGCGTGTCACAGTAGTCACAGCGATACCATCCATCCCCTCCCAAGGGATATTAAACATACTTTGTGTGTACTCCACTATGCTGTCATGTGTGTTAGCAATCAGTATTTGCCATTCCTCCTAATACTGTTAGACCTCTTAGGTATGGGATACTGCAGCTCAGCAAAGCACCACATCCAGCTCACTGATTTATTAATTTATTTATTTATAATTTATTTCTTCATAACAATAAGGGCTATACACTATCAATAAAGTGGCTGCATCTGCTTTAGGGGTGGGAGCTCTCTCTCGATGACAGTGCCTTATACTCTTATCTGGTCATTTTTAATCAGTAATTAACCTGGCTTTTGCAGGATTAGTGTGTGTGCGAGTGTGTGTGTGTGTGTGTGTGTGTGTGTGTGTGTGTGTGTGTGTATTAGGTAGGAATACTTTGGCTCCTTTGTCTTTGCGTGAAACAAATTTGGAATATATGACTTTGATTATTATTATTGCTGTTAATTTTTTTACACATACATCTGAGAAGGATGCATGCCAATAAAAATAATGGACCCTGCCTAGCTGATAAAGTAAAAGGTAAACATTACTTAGTCTGTCTTTGCAGGGCTAGTGCGCATGTGTATTAAGCAAATTGAAATACTTTACTGCAGCCATTTTTATTCCAATGTTAATACAGTTGATTTAGTGGCCATAATTGTTGAGTACAGATATTGCTGGATTACAGTAACAGTCTGAGTTGCCTGTTGAAATGTTCAGAAATAAATACTTTTGTCATTGTTGGTTCAAACATTTTGTTCTACTGCTTAATGGAAAAAAATTTCAAACCTGCAAATTTAAAATGCAGTCTAATATATTAAAGAAAAAAAGTAATTTAAAACAATCAGGAATATGAATTAAAGAATACACACATTTATGTGTGATACAAAACGTGAATGGATGGGGCCAATGATTAGAAAATAGCCCAGGGACCAAAGCACACTTAATCCACCACTGGCTGGATGCACTTTCAATGAACATGAATTTCAATACATTTTTCAGTGAATGTGGGTTTAAGAGAAACAGAAGTAGAACTGTTTTACTTTGTTTAGCAAATGGCTATCAGTCTTCATGGTATAAAATCTGAAATACATGTTTTAAATTAAATCATAATCTGTGTTATCATTGCAGAAGTAAGGAAGGAAATGTGTGTACATCAAATATTCATACGTCAAGAATACAAGATCTCAAGGTCGAAACATCGAAACCTACCCATACAGAAACACACTATCAAATCCCAGACTTGCCCTCCCCCACAGGACCTACGTTAGGGCTTGTTTCTGTGTTCACAAGAGTAGGGTGTTTCACAGTTCAGTACAATTTCAGGGTTGTACCTGATAAGTGTTGTGGATTTCAATGTTTCTGCCTCAAAATCCTGCATTTTCAATGCTCAGAAGATAGTAAACTGTTTGAGGGCCCTGAAGGGTATCTAGGGAGTTGGGGGTGAGAGAGGAGGAAAGTAGGTAACCCATCTTAATTAATAGGAATTAGTCACTCAACACATGCACAGAAGAGACCAATTCAAGTTGCTACAGTGAGGTAAGGAAATGCACTGTTTTCTCAAAATAGATCAGAAGCAACTGGAAAGTTAAAGTAGGAAATTAAATAAAATGTACTGATAAATAAGTTAGTTTGAGTGAGTTCATCAGTTCCATCGCAAATTGCTGGGCTACACAGGCATTTTTTCTTCGTTATAAAATGGCTGACAAAAGAATATTTTAGGGAGGGGGCTAACAGGTAGGCATAATACTCTTGCATTGAGCTAATAGGTGGCAGGTTTAATCAAGGCAAGTAGAGTGTAGTGTGAGATTTACAGTAGAATGGAATAGAGCAGGCAGTTAATCTGAAGACTGATAACAGTCAGTTTAAGAACTCCTTTTCATACCTTACATTCAGGGAGTTCTGAGTCTATTTGTAGAGTCTGTGACCAGAATAGGCATCTGACATTGGTACTGACCTTCATTTTTTTATATCTTCTATCTAAAAAAAAGTGCACTCAAAATACAGAATTCTTCCTTAAAAACATCATCTGATGAACACAGTCTAGAAGCTCTAAAGAACTAGCCCCTCATGACATTGTATTTCATGTAACCTTCGAGATGGATACCAAAATGAAGGTAGCTGTTAACAAGCGTAGATTTCCTAAACAATCTGCCTTGGAAAAACCCAAGTAGCCAAGTTTCAAGTAATACTGACATCTAAACAATTTACTCTATAGCTTATTTCACCTAATGAAACATGTTATTCTTGGTACAGTTATTCGAGTTTTTAAAAAATGAATCAGTCAGTGAAATCTCACCATTTCATATAAAAATAAAAACAATTTAAGTATTTAAAAAAAACTAGATATTTAAATAAAACAGAATTGTATAAACAATGTGTTGCCCACCAGCTAATATTATGTTAGTGAATGAGGGCACTGCATATTTCCCATTGGTATGCACCAATTAAATATAAAAGAAAGTTCTTAAATATTAAATATAATAATAAACACGTAGTACCAATCTTTGTGATGGAATAATCTTTATATCTTTATGCAGACAGAAAAACTCCATAACACTTTAAATGCCTTCATTTTGTGGGATCGACTTATATAAAGCTTCTATAAGCACATGAAATAAAGTAGTTTCATAACCAGTTATTGTATAACATCTAATGTATAAATATTCCAGGAATCATTTATAAAAGATAGAACTTTTGCATAATCTGCTTCAGCACACTTTCTACAACATATCTAGAAATAAATTCTATTTTGCATCTACTGCTAGAAACTGCAGGTCTAAAATGGGGAATTATAGCATCTTTATAAATCTCAGGAACCCTGAATTAAAAAAAGTAGCCTGTGATAAGAAACATTCTAAAATGCAAACATATGAAACTTAAAGCATCCTTGTTATACTAGTTATAATAATGCTTTATCAATAATATTGCATCTTGAATTAACAAAGTTCTGTATTACTTTATGATTACTAATCTCGCACATATTTTCAAAACAATGTAATAACAATAAAACAATTCTTTCCTTTGAATTTAAATAAACATATATTGTGGTTTACTGTTAACTAACTTTATAAAATTATAACCATGACTCAAGAAAATATGTTTTGGGTAAGATTGAAAGAAGTATACACATTTTATTTTTTGCTCAATATAGATATATTACTGGTTTAAAGATAAATACTTCAAGAAGGCAAATAAAAGGAACAGCATTATAGCAATAGAAATGAACATAATTGTAACAGTACATATGGAATGCTTAATGACATTAGAAAGTGTTGGTGTTTTGCGTTATTGATTCGTTATTGGACTATATAAAAATGGACATTACATATGATTCTCTGAAAATGTCACTGAATAAAACCAATTAACAAAAAAAACATGAAGTATCATGGCACTTTTTTTAAATACAAAGGTTAGTGATTTCAGCAGGTCTTTATCAGAGTAAAAACCTCTTTGATACTTTAGGTTTTCAGCAACTTTCCTCACCTGGTAAAATTAATTAAAACATCATAAATTCATCAATTAACAGAGGAAATACTTTGTCAATATGACTAGCATTAAATTAAATGGTGTACTAAGCAAAGGGATCCACATTAATGTGTTTCAAGTTTGATTTATATAAACACACACTAGCCATAGTACAAATATACCAACTTGTAGTGCACATTTGTACAGTAGTGCTTTAAAATTGGGCTGACTGTTTATAAACTGAGTAAATAACAAAATTCCCTGTCACTTTCATCCATAAACTACCCAACCTCACTCAACAGTTACTGCCACTTTAAGCATGTACTACTCAGAAGTCCAATTATGGTTTAGAAATTAAAAATGACAACAATAATGTGCTTTAGTTTTGTATCACACAGAATAACAGCCACTGTAATGATTTACAGCTTGCTTCACACTAATCACATTAATCCAGCAAAGCCCAAATAATAAAAAATTAACTGCAAGGTCAGTCATTTTCATCCATAGACAACTCCCTGGCCATACCTAACAATTTTCAACTACTTTGTTAATTGTGCAGATCTCAGAAATTTTGGTTTAATAAAGTAAATAAAGACATAAAATAAAATACTGTCCACAATAATGTACTTTAACTCCATTTCTCTTTCTCTGTCTGTCCGTCTCTCTTCACAGGTTCATAGCCTAGTACCAATCTATGAACCTATCAGCCCTAGTGCCTATATAAGCCTAGCCATAACAATTCCCTAGCTATTTGTTCCCACAATATTTCCTTCCCTGGACCCCGTCTAGCAGGGTAACTGACATGATCCCCAGGGCGAATTTCCTATTTCCCATCCAATCATCAAGGTTCCTTTTGAAGATGTCCAAAGAGGAGATCTGCTTGACATGTATGGGCAGTCTATTCCAGAGTCTGTGGAGTCTCTGGGTCAGGAACCTATCCCACCAGCATGTTTTGTTCATTGTGATGACAAGGTTTAGATCCCTGGAGTCTCTCTCTCTCTCTCTCTGAGGGATTGGGATTTCTTTAAGTGTAGCATGTCCAACAGCTCTGGGTTTGACATGGCCTTGTATGTTAAGCAGAGATTGCCTCTTTAGGCCTGTAATTCGTTTAATGAGGTATTTCTGTGGCCTTTCCAGTTGTTGCAGATGTCTTGAGAAGTACATACCAAATGGGGTATTGTATTCTATAATGAGTCTAATGAGAGATGAGTACAGTGGGACAATGACCTCCTTTTTTCTGGATGAAAAGCCCTTAGTGATGAGGTGTGCCACATAGAAGTATTTCCTGACTGTTGTGGTGATGTGGTTATTGAAGGTGAGACTGCTGTCCACCTGTTTCCCTAAGTCTTTTATTACACTTTCAGTGTTTAGTGTACTGCCACCTATGTGGTAATTCACGGGTACATGTTTTTTCCCAAAGGGAATAACTATACATTTCTTGGCATTGAGCTTGAGCCCATGGCTCTGGCACCAAACATCTGTTTCTGTAAGGCCCTTTTGTTAAATATCCACATCATTTAGGGATTCAATAATGGCTCCCAGTTTGCAGTCATCTGAGAACTTTGTTAGCCAGAGTCCCTTAGTGTTGGCCTGTACTTCAGAGAAGTAGATGCCAAACAAGAGCAGTCCCAGGACTGAACCCTGAGGTACTCCACTTGTCACTTGTCTGGAGCTGGATTTGGAGTCTGCTACTTTTACAGTATGGGTTCTATCAGTAAGCCAGTTGGCAACCCATCAAGTGACGTAGGGATTACTACCCAGCTTAGTAAGTTTATCTATGATTCCTGAGTGGGAGTTGGTGTCGAAGGTCTTGGCGAGGTTCATATAGGCTGTGTGGACCACCTTACCCCTGTCCACGGCTCTGGAGACTAATTCAAAGAAGTCAATCAGGTACAGGAGAAAAGATCAGCCATTCACCAACCCAAGCTATGTGGGGCCCAGTGTTTGAAGGTTGCCAATGTCTTTGTTTATAAGTTCCATGATAATACGTTCCTTGCAGATCAGGCTCGTCAGACTGATGGGGCAGTTGTTCCTGGGATCCAAGGTGGATCCCCCTTGTGGAGAGGGATAACTGTAGCTGTGCACCACTTGGAGGGCATGAAGCCTGAGGTGAGGCTATGATTAAACATGACACTTAGGTGAGGTGCCAGTTCAATTTGTAGTTCATGTAGTCTGGGATGTTGTCTGGTTCCATGGATGCTATATTCTTAGCTTTGGAGGGTGCATTTTTTACCTGTGTGGCCGTTACTACCAGAATTTGGGAATCTTTTGGTATTGTGGAGGGCCCTTTAGGGGGTGAGGTGGGGTGAAGTTTTCACTGAATCAATCTGCCAGGATATTGGCAATATCCTTGGGATCAGTATATTTAATGTCATTCTGTTGTAGCTCAGAGCAGATATGAGCATTGCCATTTAGATTCTTGACAGAACTATAGAATGCCTTGTGGTTGTCTTTGGAATCTTTGGCAATTTTATTTTCGTAACTAGCTTTGGAGGATTTTATGCGGGATCTCAGCTTCTTACTGAGGCTGGTAAGGGAGTTTGTTGCATCCTGGAAATTTCCTCTTTTCTGCAACAGTTCTTCCTTTTGTTGTAAAGTTTGTTTATGGCAAGGGACCACCAGATTGGCTTCCTTTTTTTGGAGGAGAGCGTCTTGGTTCTATTGGGAATGGCACGATTCATGCACAAGTGGATGTGCTCGTACAGTGCACATCCACTCGTGCATAAATCATGCACGAGTGGATGTGCTCATACAGTAACTTAGTGTAGGATTCAGCAGTCGAACTTTCAGTTCCCATCTGCATGGGTGTCATGAAGTTTGTCACTTCTGACTTGAGTAGCATGAAGTTGGCATTGGAGAAGTTTTTTACCGAGGTTTTCTTACTGGGGGCTGGGGGTGGGGTATGGATGTCAAGGGTGATTAGCTTATCATCAGACCTGAACAATGAGGGGGTGACCATAGGGGTGGAGCATTGATTTCCCATGTTGGTAATGACCAGGTCTAGGATATTGGAGCCCCTGGTGTGACTAAGGATTAGATGATCCAGGGCATTGGAATTTATGAATTTCAAGAACCATTGGGCAAAGGTGGTGGCACACAAATAGGTTTCCCAATTAATGGCAGGGTAGTTGAAATCACCCAGTATTAGGGTGTTTGGTTTTAATGTTTTCCGGTATGTTTAGAAAGGTGTAGTGAGAATCATGGGGCATGGTGGGGGGGTCTGTAGCAAGCTACAGTTTGGATTGCAGTCTCACCTAGTGTTAGTTGCACCTGGAGAATTTCAGATGCATTGTGTTGGGCATCTAGCCTGGTGTTGTGAATATCCTTGGTGAATATGGACACTCCTCCACCTTTAGTGCTTCGGTCCTGGTTAGGTGGCCAAAATCTATGGTAAGAGTTGTAGCCTGGTATTGCAGGGGTGCTCTCTGGAGCCATGAACCAGGTCTCAGTTACTGCACAGATATTGATGTTCTCCATTTTTAGGAGTGCCTTGTGAGAGTGCATTTTGAGGTTTAGACTTCTAGCATTGCCTTCAGATTTTGCATGCTTTTACAGTGGTATAATATTTTTGTCACACACACACACACACACACACACACACACACACACACACACACACACACACACACACACACACACACACACACTCACACTCTCACTCACGCACAGTCGCCAGACAGCCTCATAAAAAAATTAAAAAAAGAAATAAAACTCATTTCAGTATTGGTCCTCCAATGCATTGTCCTGTACAATAATATCTGGTTGGCTGCTAGGTTATAAAAATCCTTACCCTTATCCTCTGACTCTCTATGCTATTTTAATCACATCAATCATAATTTCTGGGATTTCTGCTCTGTCCCACCCATGATGTAGATAAATCAGATTTATTGTCTAGACTGAGGGTTAGACAGAGCAGAAAGTCTGCAACTTCATTGGTTAAGTTAGCTGCACAGCACTTCCCTCATTTGGAACCACAGTCACAACTATTTTGACCAAGGGATCTGCAGGATGTTTATTTATCTATTTATTTACTTATATATTTTAAGTAAATAAATGCTGCAGCTTTGTTTCCTTACTTTAAACAAATTAAATTAGACTGTAAAGTGTCTTAGCCATCTGGCATCCAAGGGGCAGCCTAGATTACCTAGTAATAAGGCTACAATGTATTGTTATTTATTTATTTATTTACATTTGTTGACCGGGAGTGTCTGACTGGATGTAGGTCCATTTTCAGCAGAGGCCCGGGGAGAAAAGCTCCACAGTTAAAATAAACAGACAGTAGTTACATTGGATTACATAGCGATTAACAATTTACTTAGCAATTACTTACAGCATATTTACAGATGAAGAACATAGTACATCAGTAGACAACTAGAATCTGTGAAGTACATAACAGACATTAACAAATGTTACAATAAGAAGTTCCTGCTGCATAATAAGTACTAGGCTTATGAGCATCTGAACTTGCTATAATCAAGGTAGTTAGTGGAGTGGAAAAAAGGGTAGGTTGGATGGGTTGGGTGATATTAGAGTGGGAGTTGCAAGGGCATAGCCAGCATGTTTTAGGTGCACTTTTAGTAAAGTTTTGAAGTGGGTGCATGATGGTATGGAGGTAATTGTGGGTAGGAGGGAGTTCCATAATTTGGCTATGCTGCAAGAGAATAGTGCTTCACCAGCAGAGTTATTGGCTTTAGTGATCTTCAAGTGATTTTTGATGCTGGATCTTAGTGGTCTGGTGGTGCGATAGGGTTGGAGTAGATTCTGGAGGGATGGGACATTTAGTGGATGGTTTACTAGTTTGTGGGCGAGTGAGAGTTGATACCATTGAAGGAGGTGAGGGAGTTCAAGCCAGCCCAGTTCAGCAAGTGAGAGACAGTGGTAACTACGGTAGGATGCCCCTGTCGCAAATTTTACGATTTTGTTGTAGCAGGTATCTAGCTTGTTTAGATCGCATTGCCTTAGGTTGGCATATATTGGAGAGGCATAAAGTAGGGTGGAGATAAGGTGGGAATTTGCTATTGAAATCTTTGCTGCTTTGGTGAGAAGTTGCTTATTTCTGTATAACGCTCCTAGTTTTTTGTGGACTTTTTTATGGTCATGGATATGTGAATGTCAAATTTTAGTTTGTCTATTTCCACTCCTAGCAATTTGGTGTGTTCAGTTGGGTATATAGTGGCGTTGTCTTTTGCTGTGATGTTATAGTGAGAGTTGTTTTGAGTATGTTTGGTGGGTTGGAAGATGAGTAGTTCAGTTTTGTTTGGGTTGAGTATTAATTGGACATCGGATAACCACGTTTCAACAGAGGAAAAGGCTTCCTGTGTGACTTTTTGCAATTTGACTAGGGACTGGGCTGAGCAGATGATGGTTGAGTTATCTGCATATTGTATGAGTGTGCCATGTTTGGTGGCAGAGGCTAGATTATTGGTGAAAGCAGAGAAAGAGTAGGGGTCCAAGGATGGATCCTTGGGGAACTCCTATGGAGACAGGTAGCTGGGGAGATATGTCATTCTGCCATACAATGGATTTTTGGCGGTCAGACAGGTAACTCTGAAACCAGTTGGTGACTGATTGAGAGAAGGATAGGTTATTGAGGACAGAGATAAGTTTGTGTGGGACCATGTCAAATGCTTTAGATAGGTCTAGGAATGTAGCAGAGGAGAGATAGCCATTGTTTTTATGCTGAAGGATAGTGTTAGTAAAGGAGAGTAAGGCAGTGGTGGTGCTATGGTTTGGTCGAAAACCATGCTGAGTATTGGAAAGGAGGTTGTTAGTAAGGAGGTAGTCTGAGACCTGAGAATGTATGCATCTCTCTAGTGTTTTGGAGAGTGGAGAGAGAATAGCTATGGGGCGGTAATTGGTTAGTTCTGTGGAGAGTCCACCTTTGTGGAGGGGAATTATATGTGATACTTTCCACAGTGTGGGAACATAACTTTCTGACAGAGATCGGTTAATCAAGATGGATACTGGGTAGGCCAAAGCATCAGCTGCAAATTTGTAGGTATTCACTTGGGAGGTTGTCTGCTGCTAATTTGGTGGGCTTAAGTTTAGTTAGTTTTTTTTTATGTTGGAGGTAGGTACAGGAGAAAAAGAGAAGGCAGTGGGGAGATTACTAGTTGGAGGTGTGGGTTGGAGGGGAGGGGGGTTGTGTTGTTTAGCTAGTGAAAGTATGGTTTGGGTGAAGTGTGTATTGAATGAGGTAGCAATATTTTCTGAGGAGTGAGGGATGTTAGGAGGTGTACTGACTTTACCTGGGTGGAGGATGGAGTTTATGGAGGACCAGAATTGTTTGGGGCTGTGTTGGGAGGAGTCTTGGGCAGACTGGTAGTATTGGAATTTGTCCTGTTTTATTAGCTTTTTGACTCTGTTGCGTAGTTCTAGATTCATAGGTTTCATAGGTTCGTACTAAGCTAACTGCCCTTGCAAGCCATTTTAAGCCTAGCCAATTATCCCTTGTGAGACTCAAACCCTGCACCTTGTGTTTGTAAGGCAAACACATTAACCATTAGGCCACCCTACAGAATCTGTAGGAATTTCTGTCTAGTTGAGGGGGTTTTGGTTTAGCGCCAGTGCTCCCAGGCTTTATCCCTGTTTTTAATTTCTGACTTAATGGTTTTCTGTAGCCATGGGGAGGGTTGTGCTTTGGTTCTGGAAAGTCTTATGGGGGCATGATAATTAAGGATGCTCAGGAAGGTAGTATTAAAAAATGCAACTGCGTCATCAAGAATGAGGTACTTTAGGGGATGCCAGTAACATTCTTTGAGGGATGAGATGAATGTGTGTGGGTTAAAGTTTAGTTTTTTACGTATTTGACTGTAGATGACAGGTTTAGCTTGGTATAGGTATTTTTTGAGTAGGAATGTTGGGGAGCGATCACTGAGGCTAACTGATAAGCAGCCTGTTATATATGACTGGGGGCTCTTACTGACTAGTATCCAATCCAGGGTAGTGTGCTTGCTGGAGTTTTTTAGTATTGTAAATATAAAGGCCCACAATGTGATTTTTTAATCAATACTTGGTGGCCATAAGATTCTTATATGGATTTTGTTTTTTTTGTAAATATCTTACCTTACCATTAACTCATTAATACCCATGTGGTGTGGAATGTCACACCTTTAGCAACCTACATAACTTGCATTCCAGACCATTTTCTGAAAAATAAACTTAGCATAAGATAAACAAATGTAAATACTTTGTGAACAATAAAAGTTACTGAAACTGTACAAATAGTAATGTTATCAGTAAGAAGTATTCTTTATAATAACAGTCAGTGCATTCATAGTCTAAATACTGCAATATATTCTAATACACACAACCCCCAAATTATATTTTTTACAAAACTTTCACAATTGTTTTCATAGTCTGAAAACTATGCAACCTAGGCGCATATTGCTGGAATATTTGTGTTAACCAAACATAAGCCTTAACATGACAAATTATTCTATAAATGCATGTTTATTGAGATTTTTACAGAAATATGAAATCATATGTTTGATGATATAATTAGCAACAGAAATAATATTAGATATCTGTCTAGATGTGCAATGTATAGTCTAAATACTAAAGACAGTTTTCTTCGACCACATCTATGGCTTCACCTGCTATTATTCAACAGTTTGTAGCCACTTTTTTCAAGTATTACACACATATGGAAATACTGCTTGTTTTCATAATTACTAACAATATTTCCACTATAGTCAGATGTAAATCAGCATTTTCAGCGAATTGTCCTCTCTAACACTGATGTTTCATTCCATATACATCAATAAAATGCAGGCCTCTTGGTTATGAAATTATGAACATAAATATGAAATTATGAATAACAAGTAGCAAAGATTAATTTCTCCTTTGCATGACTTCTTAGACTAACAGTCTTAGTATCATTGTGTTAATAACTCCTTGCTTTTTCTAATACTGCCCATTATTAGCCGGTAAGTGACTTAGTTAATGAAGCCAGACTCAAAAAATGTTTGGACTAAGAAGGGATAATCCTAAGAAATTTATGAGTACAGAAAAGGCAGGGTATGATCACAGCTGATTCAAAAATAAGGTGTAAGATATGCTTGGTGACCCTAAATCTTATGAATTAGTATACCATAGGAATATTAGCAATGCTTATATGACTGATGACCTGGTTTTAAGGTGACTTACTTCTTAACAGATTCCTTTATGACTACCACCTAGTATAGAGATCTTTCTGATATTCCCAATAATCTACAGATGGTATGTGGACCTACCCTTATGCCGCATAATTTCAGCAAGGGTATTGAGAACTGAGGCATTCATATTTTAAATTGATAGAAAGTTTACCAACTTGGTTAATGGAATGCTTTGTTATGTGAAGAACACTTCTGAATATGTGGTGAAAATTAGACTAGAGCCACAGATGAACAAATGTTTTAGTTGTAACTGATATTAAATTGTTACAGTATGGCAGTCTTTAGCTGTAACTGATATTAAATTGTTATAATCTGACAGTCTTTAGCTGTAACTGATATAAAATTGTTACATTCTGTCAATCTGCAAGTGTAGTGAATGGCCTATGTCAAATTGTCAGTTTCTACAACTGATTTTAGAAAATAGTTTTATTTTATACACCAAAAATTAAGTTACAAAGTGAGGCACCAGTGGTACTCAGTTTTACCATTCATTTTATCTTTCTTGAGAGAGAAACCACATTTATAATTTTGATTTGAATAATGAAAACAAGTCATGAAGCTTTAGTTTTATTACATAGACACCTTATTTTTATTTTTTTTTGTTTCTCCTTTGCTGATCAGATTAGTCCCACTAGGCTAGTAGGCTCTTTTCAGGGTAAATTTGGCTAGGACATTGAGGAACCCCTCCTACTCATCTGCATAGGGGGATGAAATTGAATGTGGCACATCCAGTTTCTGTCTCCTTTCCAGGCATTAAGGCAGACCAGAGGAACAGCAGAGCCATAGAGGATGTAACCCAGTGCATGGATAGTGCTAATGTTGTCAATGTTGCTGAAAGTAATATGGAGTTGGCAGAATCACTGCCAAGTGAAAAAGTAAATATTGTGATTGCAGAGAGCAAGTCCTTCTTAGAGTAGAAGAAGAGAAGGGAAGAGGTTGATGTACAGGAGGAGGTGGAGCCTGATTCAGATGAGTTATTTCAAAAAAGGTTATTTATGGGTGAAATGGAGCAATAGGATGGATATATTATTACATTCCTTCAGTCCAGAGAGTTGCAGGATGATTATTTGGAGCAGATGATCAACCAAAGTGAACCAGAAAATAATGCAGCAAAATCATGGAGTGACATAACGGAAAAAAGAGGGGAGAAAAGACAAGTCGGGTGAGAAGATGTATGCTCAAACTTTAAAAGAAGGGGAAGGAAGAAAGGAAGAAAAGAAGAATATAAAGAGAAGGTTTACCATTCGAATAAGCAGTAAAAAGGAGAAATGATTTGACAGATATGAAGAGTAGAACTCCTTGATTGCACCTTTAAGTGTGACTGCAAAGGAGGTAAGAGCTTTTATTCTTATTAACAGTGAGACTTTTTGTGACTTATTATTTGAGAATGGACAATTTATGGAATTTTATAGGAAAGTAAGAACAAAAAAAGAATGTATATCTTTGGTCTGAACATGTTATCCAAACTTTTTAGATGGACAAAACAAGAATATCGGTTCAGTTTAGAACTGCTGTTGAAGCTATAGATTTAAAAATGAATTTTTGCATATTTGCAAGGAGGTTTGGATACCATGATGGTTTACGATGAAATAGGATTTTCAACTGAGGGACAGGAATGTGGAGTAATATTAAAAATGGAAAATGACAATGTGATATGTATACCAAGTATTATTAATGTCCATGGTAATAAGGGTTTTGTGAGATACAGAGGGCAACCAAATTATTTTTGTGGAAAAGATGATTATTCGATTAATGAATGTGATAAGAAAAAATGTTATTTGTGTGGTAATACAGAACATAATGTGAATCAAATGTGATTTAAAATGTAAGAAGTGTGGTTAGAATGTGAAATAGACATACAAGAAGTTGAAAATAAAGTTATACAGGAGAAAGATATATAAAGACATGTATATAGGGTTGTACATTATATGCATATGTTACCAAAAACAAAGACAGATTATGTTCAAAAGTATACTTAATTATGTATGTGTACATATGAATGCAATAATAGCAGGGGATTTTAATTGTTACCTAAGAGAAAAAAAGAATAACTGTGGCCTTAAAATAATTACTGAAATTATGAGGAGTGGTAAGTTAAAGTTATGGGAAAATAAACATTGGACGTATAAGAGAAATGAAATTAAAACTGAAATAGATTATTTTTTTAATTTCAGAAAGTTTAAAAGTTAAACAAAAAGGAATTAAGTTTAATGGGTTTTATGATCATATAGAGATTTGGAAAAATACAAGAAAATGAAGACTATATTAAGACAGGAAAAGGAATTAAAATAATTAATGCAAAATATTTGGATTTAGTAGAAAAGAAATTATTGTACTCTGGAAACAAAAAGTATTTATAGAATGCTCAGAAAAGAAAAGAAAGAAAATAAAACAGAAATATAAAATGTTAATTCAAGAAATATTCAAAGATGTATTAAAAAAAGAGAAAAAAATATGAAAAGGAAAAAGAAATATCTATTATGAATCATTGTGACTCATAATCTGTTATACAAAGAAAAATATTTGTAACAAGGAAAAAAGAAGAGGTAGCACCTTATTTGTGTAAGATAGTGAAAGACAATGAAAGAAGAAACAAGAACAGAATTAAAAGATAAGGAAGGTAAATTTCATTAAAAAATGAAGGAATATATGAAATAGTTAAAGGACATGTATTAAATGTATTAAGTTAAAGAACATGTATTAAATTTATTTATTAAGAAATATGTTAACATAAGAAAAGTTTATGATGGAGAAGAATAAACAAAGATAATGAATATTTATTAAAAAGAATAAATGTAAATGAACTGAATGAAATGAGAGATATATAAACACAAATTCTGCAAAAGAATAGATGGAATTGAATATAGCATGTATAAAGAAATGGAGGAATGGCAAAACATGTTTATTAAGGGATGAATGAATGGCTAGAAACAGAGATTAAATATAAAGAAATTTGTACTGGAGTAATGAAGTTTATATTAAAAAAGGGAACGGAGATAAGATAAAAAATGTGAGACAGATAACATTGAATAACACAGATTACAAAATATTTAAGTAAATAATTGCAAACAGATTACCATGCCAAATGGAAAAAGTATATGAACAAAATATATTTCAGAGAAAAGAAAGGGAAATCCAGAATTATTATGGAGAATAAGAGAAGTAATTGATGACATTATCAATAAGAAAGCAGAGACAAAATTAATGATAGGGGACATAAGTAAAGCTTATGATAACATACAGCATCAATCAGTATGGGGGATTTTACAAGCATGCAAAATAAGTGAAACAGTTTTAAGTGCAATTAAAATAGTCTATGAGAAACTTTATGTGAAACGAAATGTGAACATATGGATAGGGGAAGAAATAAACACAGAATGTGGAATGAGATGGGTGTCCAGCAAGTAGTTTAATTTTTTCATTGGTTATGAATATAATAGTAATTCAAATTAACAAAATGTCAACAAATGGAGGCTATAACATGGTAAAAGTACAACTGCCAATAATATACACCTATGCAGATGATATTGTAATAATTACAAAAGATGCACTATGGATGAAAAAGGTAAACTTTAAGTTAGTTGTAATGTTGGGAAGAATTGGACTAAATATAAATTAAAAAAAAGCAAAGGATTTGGTTTTAATGGTAAAAATGGTTAGGAGTAAAATTTGGGAAAAATGAATACAAAAAGGAGCAATGGGAAAAGTGAATGAAATAAAGGACATGTTTATGTTTTAGAAAACATATAGGTTTTCATACACAAAGAATGAACATCTAATCAATAGTATAATATTATGTCAAATAGCATATGTAACAAATATTTATATGATACCTGTAAAATATTAAAACAAACTAATGATGTTAATATTTTTATTTATTTGGCGTTCTAGATTGAACACAGTTAAAAGAGGAACACTGTATATGAAAGAAGACCGGGGGGGCTATGTTTAATTAATCATTTAAGTTTATACAAAGTGTTAAAAAGTATTTTGAAGGAAGAAAAGAAATTCATAGTAATGATAATGTATTATAAATATAAAGATGTATGGGAAGGATCAGAAGTTAAGAAGAGAGATGGAAGTATTCATAATGGCAAAATAAAAGAATATCAGAATAAAATTGTATTATTTTATTTATTTTATTTTATTTTACATTTGTTGACCGGGATGGTCCGACTGGATGCATGTCCATTTTCAGCGGAGGCCCGGGGAGAAAAGTTCCAAGGGAAAGCAGATACAGCATTACATAATACCAGCATTACATATTACAAACAGACTATTTACAGAGATTACATAAGTAAAGAAGTTAAACAAGTTCCACAGGTTACAGTTAATCCTGAGCACAAGTCAGGATTAAATTAAATTACACAGTAAACTGGTTAACAGATTTTTACACATTCTAGAGAGAGTTATAGCTAGAGCTAGCCTATTATGGAAAATAAAGAATGTAATAGAAAAGAACAGAAAGGAATGGTATGGCAATATAATTTAAAAAAAAACTTTTATTTTGTTGACCCATGGAAAGATAGATCTTGAAATGTATAAGAAAAAAAGTTATATTAAGGAGATATGAAAATTGCCAAAAAATGAAGGAATTTAATGATTTTTATGGAGATTATCTATATGCAAACTGCCTGTAAAGGCTAATATGCAGTATAAGAGAAAACAAGATAGAAGTTGTAATAAGTGTGGGGAATTGGAAACTACAGAACATGTTTTTTTTTTAAATATGACAGAATTAAGAAGTTATGGTTAGAAATATATAAACATGATATGGTTAAAAAGTGTTTAAAATATGAACAGTTAAACATGGACATGGCAGAATATGGTTATTATGGAGCATGAAGACAAAAAGAAGTAAAGGAGATGGACAGAATTATTTTTACATTGCATGGTCAATATGGAATAAGAGATTAAATTAAATATAATGGGAAATGGACTTTGGAAAATATATTAGAAAATATATAGTTTTGGTTGTGGGTAAAAGAGTGGGAGGAAATGCTTGAAAATGTAAAGTAAATGCATGGAGAAATTCAAATATGTAAATTAATCTCTAAGAAATATATATATATATATATATATATATATATATATATGTGTGTGTGTGTGTGTGTGTGTGTGTGTGTGTGTGTGTGTCTGTGTATTCACAAAATAAAAATTCTTCTCAGTGTAAGTGTGAACTACTTTGGAGGAGATATTATGCTGTCCTGACTTATCACTCCTATTAAACATAACCTTATCTATCAAGACAAAATTAAATTTCGCAGTAGGATGTCTAATGGTATGTTTACAAAAGGTATTGGAAGGGTGCACACATTTCACATCACTGAAATGTTCAGAAATCCATATTTTCAAATAATGGGAGGTTTGCGCAACATAAAAATCATGGCATGTACATCTATATGGATAACCCAATCTAGCTCACAATTTCCATTTGACACAAATGAACATGCCATCTTATGGGTAATAATGAAATATTATAATATAAGTGGGAACGTTAGGATATTGTGTATGTCAGTGTATAGTAATAATAAAGTAGAAACACTTGTAAATGGCTGGTTAAGCTAAGAGGTACATATGAAGAGAGATGTAAGACAGGGAAGTCCAATGAGCTGTATACTCTTTGCATTAGTTATGAATGTGATAGTATGTGACATAAATTACAAAATAAAGGAGGCAGGGTATATAACACCTGAAGGGTTAAGAATTCCAGTTCTGTTAACATATGCAGGTGACATAATAATTGCAAAAAACAACATTTAGATAAAGAAATAATAATTTACACAAATGAGTGTGTAGAGATGATAGGGATAGCCCTAAATAAAGAGAAAAGTAAAGTTTTAGGTGATGTAGCAAAGATCTGAGGTATATATTTTACAATGAATGACATTTCTGTGTTAAGTATAAAATTTGGGAATAAAGATGCAAGTAGAATTCAATGCTAAAAACAACAGAAGAAATAGAACAAACATCTTTTCTGGAGAACATATGACTTATCATTCAGAAAAAAAAGCTTATCTGACAAATTCAGTACTGATGGGAAAATAAGTCTTAGCAAGTGTATTGATGCTGCCAACAATATTTGAGGAATTATTGCAGATTTTTTTTTCATTTATAGGAAGTTCTAGATTGAACCCAGTAAAATGAGGAGTTTTGTATGTAAATAAAGAAGGAGGAGGTTTAGCATTAATTACCCAGTGGCATACACTGCATCATTAAATTTGTACAAAGTGTAAAAGTGGATAAATGAAAAAACATGAGAGATTAGTAGTACAACTGTATATATATACGTATGATAAATTTGGGGGTATGGTAAAAAAAGAGTAAAAGTGAAAAAGACTGTATAAATGAAGAAATAAAATGTTACCAAGAAAATATTTTTGTGGAAAAAAATTGATATATAAAAAGAAAAGTATTGATAAGAATGTAATGATAAAATAATACTATATATAACCATGGGAAAAGCTAGTACAGTTTGTGGAGACTAGTAATAGATAGATTGCCAGTAAAAGGAAATATGACAATTAAAAAGAAAAGTGATAGAATATGTTTACATTGTCGAGAAGAAGAAACTATGGAGCACGTGTTTTTGAAAGGTAAAATAGTAAAGACGTTATGGGGAAAACTATGTAAAAAAGATTTTTTGAAGATATATAAGAAGTGGATACAATAAACATGGATATTAATGAATAGAAATAAAGAATATGTTGAGTAAATAAAACTTTGTTATATGGGTTATATAGAATAGAAGAATAAATTAAATTGTTTAATAGTAAATGGATTTTAGCAACAATATTAAGTAAAATCAGACAGTGGTTATGGAAAAAGGAGTGGAGGGCTAATAGGGATGAAAATTTAGCATGATTATAAAGGAAGTTATGAATATGTATAAACAGTTTTATAATATCTGCACATATGTAAATATTTGGAAATATTTATTTACTGGCATTTGTTTACTGGGAATGTCCACTGGGCTCAGAACCCCATTTTCAGTGGAGGCCCGAGGAGGAAAACTCCGACACAAGAAAAGTAACAAAAGGAAATTCAAGATAACAAAAAAATTATACAAAATACAAATGTTTCATAGAGATTACGTAACATGTCATAAAACTATTACAAACAGAATTAGTACAAAAGAGATTGTTCAAAGTCAAAATGTAAAAGAAGAAAAACAAAATTATTATGGAATATAGTACTGAGCAGAATGCAAATAATTAGGGATTTGAGTATGAAGGACATAAGGAAACATTTTAAGATGCAGGTAGGAGGTTAAGTAATGTCAGAGTGTGTGACTGAACAGTTACATGTATGCAATTGTAATTTCAATATGTAAATAGTTTGTAAATATGAGTTATTTTTGTATACAAGTCAAGGACCCCGATTCTTTGGAGCTACTAAATGACACCAGAAGGCTCACACAGCAACAAGGAAGAGGCCTGAGGGAAGCATCAGCATAGATGAAAAGGAAGAGAAATTGCAGGTGAAAAGTAAGAATTTGGAGAAAAAATTGTTCAATATTGAGCTCCAGAATTTAAAGAAATATTCATGTATGGTGAATGTTTCAAATGAGAAGTGTTTAGCTGTCTCCATGGAGAAAGAAGTAAGCGAGTCTGATGCAGATAACTGAACTGGTGTCAGGAGCGCTTGCAGATGTTCTGTTAAAAATAATTGAGCAGGATGATCCAGGTGATAGTTGTGTCGTTTCATGGGATGAGATCGCAGATAACTTTTTCAGAACTGCTGAGGATGGTAATGAGGAAAAGGAACCAAGTGATGTGGCAGCAGAGAATGCAGCAGTTAAACTTATGCAGCAATGACAGGAAGTAAGAGAAGAAAGCAGCAGCGAACGGAGATCTCTCATTTCCTGGCCGCAGATCGTGCAGTAACTAAAACTAAAACATATGCAGCAGTGGCAGCAGGCAAAGAAGAGCAACAACAGACTAAGCAAAGTAAAATGACAGATTATGTACAACAAAAAATGCTAACTGTTCTGGGTTTTAAAGCTCAATAAATTCTGTTTTTATCTTGTTCTGCTGACTGCTGTTCCACTGTGGTGATCTGTAACGGGAAAAGCCAAAAGGAGAAGATGATGCATATTAGGACAGACACTTTTCATGACTTAACATTTGAAACTAATGGACTGATGATGAAAGTTCTAGAACTGTAACAAAATTAAGAAGGACATTTCTCCATCTCTCTTTTACTCTCTCTACATCCCTGAACTATTCACTCTGTTTCTTTCCCTGCATATCTATATCAATTACTTGAACCTCAGGTAGTTTGTTACTATCTTTATATAGTTTTGTGTCTTCCTATCTGTATATACTTGTAAATCATGCAACTGTTTTTATTATATGTATAAAAATTTACACGGGTGTATGTAACTGGAGCTTTTCTCTCCGGGCCTCTGCAGAAAATAGGTTCCTTCTGAGCCAGTAGTACCTTCCTGGCAAACAAATGTCATATAAATAAATACACTTCCTGGTAAACAAATGTCATATAAATAAATAAACTTCCTAGTAAACAAATGTCATATAAATAAATAAACTTCCTGGTAAACAAATGTCATATAAATAAATACACTTCCTGGTAAACAAATGTCATATAAATAAATACACTTCCTAGTAAACAAATGTCATATAAATAAATAAACTTCCTGGTAAACAAATGTCATATAAATAAATACACTTCCTGGTAAACAAATGTCATATAAATAAATACACTTCCTGGTAAACAAATGTCATATAAATAAATACACTTCCTGGTAAACAAATGTCATATAAATAAATAAACTTCCTGGTAAACAAATGTCATATAAATAAATACACTTCCTGGTAAACAAATGTCATATAAATAAATAAACTTCCTGGTAAACAAATGTCATATAAACAAATACACTTCCTGGTAAACAAATGTCATATAAATAAATCAACTTCCTAGTAAACAAATGTCATATAAATAAATACACTTCCTAGTAAACAAATGTCATATAAATAAATAAACTTCCTGGTAAACAAATGTCATATAAATAAATACACTTCCTAGTAAACAAATGTCATATAAATAAATACACTTCCTGGTAAACAAATGTCATATAAATAAATACACTTCCTAGTAAACAAATGTCATATAAATAAATACACTTCCTGGTAAACAAATGTCATATAAATAAATAAACTTCCTGGTAAACAAATGTCATATAAATAAATACACTTCCTGGTAAACAAATGTCATATAAATAAATAAACTTCCTGGTAAACAAATGTCATATAAACAAATACACTTCCTGGTAAACAAATGTCATATAAATAAATAAACTTCCTAGTAAACAAATGTCATATAAATAAATAAACTTCCTGGTAAACAAATGTCATATAAATAAATAAACTTCCTAGTAAACAAATGTCATATAAATAAATAAACTTCCTGGTAAACAAATGTCATATAAATAAATAAACTTCCTAGTAAACAAATGTCATATAAATAAATAAACTTCCTGGTAAACAAATGTCAAATAAATAAATAAACTTCCTGGTAAACAAATGTCATATAAATAAATAAACTTCCTGGTAAACAAATGTCATATAAATAAATAAACTTCCTGGTAAACAAATGTCATATAAATAAATAAACTTCCTGGTAAACAAATGTCAAATAAGTAAAGAAATATCTGTGGAAAATGTATTTCTTTTCTGGTAGTAACATGTTAAAACATGTTAAAAGTTTTGAACAGATGAACTGGAAGAAGATGATGACAAAAAATGCATGAAGGGTCTGTGTGAAACTGTTTATAATGTTGTGAAAGTTAGAGATGAGAAAAACTTATGAAAAGAGGGATGGAGGTTAAAAGCTCTTTCTGAAATGTGAAAAAAAAATGGTAAAACACTTGCCAAATGTTGATTTTGTGGATAGTCCTAGAGGGACATTAAGATATGCTGGCCAGCCTAAATCAATTTTCTTTAAAGGTTTATATCATGGGGGAATAGGAATGGTCCCAACACTCAGCCCTGAGTACCTACTGGTCTCTAAGTAGAGGTGGTCTCACCAGTTCTAACTTCCTGGGTCCTGTCTGTGAGCCAGTTATGTAGGGATTTACACTCAGTTCAGTAAGTTTGTCAACTATACCCAAGTGGCGTATTGTATCAAACATCTTAGCAAGGTTCATTTAGCTGGTATGCACCATTTTCCCCGCATCCATTCTCAAAGAATTCCATCAGGTTTATTAAGCATAATCTTTCCTTGACAAAAACAAACTGGGTTGGGTCCAGTGTCTAAAGGCTGCCAATGTCTTTGTTGATCATTTCCATGATAATTCATTCTATGGTTTTGCATGTTAGGATAATTGGACTAATACATCTGTAGTTTCTGGGGTCAGTTGATGGTCCAACCTTGTGAAGTGAGATAACTGCTGTGGTCCTCCATTGTCATGGTACAAAGCATGTTTCAAAGGTACAGTTAAAAAGTGACTCAAGTGGTCCCAATAGGTCATGTGTCAAGGTATTTAAGAGGCATCCCTGAATATTGTCAGGGACCATTATGGCTGTGTTTTGGACTCGGCGAGCTCTCCTAGGGCTTGCTTTCAATTCATAGGTGGGGATTATGCTGCTAGATATTTAATGGAGGGAGGTGGTGGGAATGGGGGGGTCATTATGCTAGTTGGTATTTCCTGGGAGGGGATGCAGGAGGAAATGGGAGGAGAAGTTTGAGCAGAATTTTTCAGCCAGCAAATTTACTATATCACTCTGCTAGTGAAGGTGGCACCATTGATTACCAGTTCAGCACACTGATTTGTGCTGCTCAGTGGCACCATTGATCACCAGTTCAGCACACAGATGTGTGCTGCTCTGCGACGGTGGCACCATTGATCACCAGTTCAGCACACTGATTTGTGCTGCTCAGACAGTGGTACCATTGATCACCAGTTCAGCACACAGATGTGTGCTGCTCTGTGACGGTGGCACCATTGATCACCAGTTCAGCACACTGATTTCTGCTGCTTAGTGAAGGTGGCACCATTGATCAACAGTTCAGCACACTGATTTGTGCTGCTCAGTGATGGTGGCACCATTGATCACCAGTTCAGTGCACTGATTTGTGCTGCCTTTGAGGTTTCACATGTAGCTGTAGAAGGCCTTTTGATTGTTTGTACCCTCTGAAGCTATCTTGACCTCGTAATTGTCCTTGTTGGACATAACTATTCCTCTTAGTTTCCTGATTATTTTAATTAGAAAGCTCCTATCATTATGGGAGTTGATTTTAGCCATGACTTTCTTACTTCTGTTATATACCCTAATCAGGTTAGGACTCCACCAATGAGGTTTGTGTTTAGAGTTGTTTTGGACATAATTCTAGTAGGTACAGCATCGTCTATCCAGCCAGTTAAATCTGTGAACAATTTTGCATAGGTTGCTGTGAACTCAGGGTTGGGAGGGGCATTGAATTTTGACAAACTATAGCTTAGTAGGCTATAGTTTGTTTTGGAATAGTTACTAACTGTTCCAGGGTTTGCTACAGTTACTGAGTTGATTTTTATATTTAAAAGAAACAAAACTACTGGTGAAGTAAAGCTTAATATAAATGAAAGCCCAACAAATGAATCCAAACTCTTCACAATGCTTAATAAAATGAAGTGCTTTGTTAAACAACTGATTAATTCATAAATATGCTATTCAGATAAAAAAATCAGTTAATTTATTGATGTATTAATGTTTACTATTTTATCTTTGCTGCCACAATTTAAACTATCTTGGGTACGGTTTTAATTTTAATAACCAAGAAATAAGAAATTAAATCTTCTAAAATCAGGTGATTTTTTTTATGTTGAGGGAGTCAGTTTTGTGGTCGAACCTCACCAGTGGTGATGTGGCACTGCGGGAGGTGCAACACTATCTTGTATTGGTGAGTACCAGGTCGAACTTCTGGTGAGTGTGTGTTCATTATCTGGTCAAGGGTATTTGTGTCAATAAAGTTCAGGAATTGTTGTACTTATGAGTATGAGGCAGTGTATGTGTCTCAGTCTATAGAGTGTTTAGTTTAATAGTGACTGTGTCCAGTAGGTCTAGGTATGAACTATGATTCTAGGGACATAGAAGGTTACCCTTAGCTTGCTGGGATATGGTATGGAACTTTATCTTTGGTGATTTGCATGTGGATACATTTCAGGGTATCATCCTGTTTTATCAGCCTAGAGTTATACTTGTTGCTATTGTACATTAAGACTTCTCCACCTTTGGTCCCTGTCTGTGCAGCTGATGTTCTAAATGTATGGAAGGGAGTTATACTTGTTGCTATTGTACATTAAGACTTCTCTACCTTTTGTCCCTGTCTGTGCAGCTAACGGTCTAAATGTGTGGCCGGCACTGAAACCTTTCACTGCTAAAGTACTTTCTGTATATTTAAACCACGTCTCGGTAATGGCACAGATCTCTACATGTTCC